>NW_027069929.1:30941-190179 GCF_002906115.3 Quercus suber | reverse complement strand
TTTGTCTATTCCCAAATTTCTTTTTTTTTTTTTTTTTTTTTTTTTTTCTCTCTTTTAACACTCTCATGACCACCTGCCATCTCTTTCTTCCATCTCTAAGTCATTAGGGATGACAAATTATCTCCAACCCACTCTAAGCCCAACTTACCTCACTCTTGTGCTACCTAGATTTTTCCCACTCTAAAAAAGGGATGGAAAACCTTAATCTGACACTTGTCCCATTGCAATCCCTACTCACATTATATATATATATATATATTAACACTTTCCTTGTAAATCTCATTTTCCTAAGGAAGATTTTTATTTATTTGATAACTCTCAAAATCACTACAAAAAATGCGCTTTGGAAGCTACATTTTTCCAAAACACAGCTTTAGGGTATTGTTTGAGCTGCATTTTACAAAAACACAGCTCCACCACTGGACGTATAGCTGCGTTTACTAAAAAAATGCAGCTTTAGACTCATCCGGAGATTTTTTTTTTTTTTTTTCAATATATCCCAAAGCTACGTTTAACAAACGTAGCTTAAATTGATATAGAGCTACGTTTTATTAAACGCAGCTTAAAAACGTCTGGAACTGCGTTTAATAAACGTAGTTTAAACATTTATAGAGCTACTTTTGATTAAACATAGCTCCAGATATGTTTAAGCTGTGTTTAATCAAATGCAACTCTAGGATTGCTATAAATTAAAAAAAAAAAAAACCCCTAAATTTCAACACAATTAACCCGAAACCTTTGAAAAACACTCTCAGCTTTCTCAACCTAGCTCCTTAATCCCTAATCTCGCCGCCGTGCCCTTACAACCTCTCGCCGCCGTGCTCTCAACCAACCCAATACACCCATCTCATCATGCGCAGAATCCGATCCCTCTCCATCTTCTCCCTCTGCATTTTCGGCAGTTCCCCACTCTCTGCCATCGCCTCTCTCAATCCACACGTTGCCATCATCTCCGGTAGACCCCACTCCGTCCACACGCCCGATTCCCCTTTGTTTATGCCTAAGTTCCCCAAATGGCCCGAGGCCAACGACGTCGTGGTTTTGGGGATTTGTTATGGGCTATAGCTCATTGTTCAAAGGCTTGGTGGCGAGGTCAGGGTCAGAGAGAAGCAGGAGTACGGGAGGATGGAGATTGGGGTGGAGAAGAGCGCCGCGCTTTACAAGTCGAAGTAGGTTGGGGATAAGCAGTTTGTGTGGATGAGCCATGGGAATGAGGTGGTTAGGTTGCCTGATGGGTTCGAAGTCATTGCCCGAAGCTAGCAGGGTACGATGGCTGCGCTTGAGAATCGGGTTAAGAGGTTTTGTGGCCTCCAGTACCATCCGGAGTATAATTTGGTTTTGTGTGATTTTGTATTTCAAATGTTAATTGGGTTTTGCTTGTTGAATTTGTGAAATATATGCATGCATTGTTTGAGTAACTGGGTTTGCTTTGCTTTTGTGATTGAATGTGTTTTTGGGTGTTTGCTTTGTAAGTTCTTAAGAGTTATGGAAATTGTTGTGGTTATTTTCTGTTCGTGGAGGAACAGGTTTAAGTATTGGGTTTGCTCTACTATGGTAATTAAAAGTCTTTGGCATGTTACTATACATACATGGGCTCTATTTGTTCTATGCATAGAAGTAGTTATTAAAGGAATTGTTTTTGGTGTGTTTTATTTTCTTATTAAATGATGATATAAACTATAAAAATTTGATCTTTTGTACTTTGTAATCTTACAAGAAGACTATTCTTTTTTTTCTTTTCTTTTTTTTTTCTTTTGAGAAACAGCATAGTAATGCTTTTAATTAGGAAATACCAGCTAAATCAGCTTGGTAAAAGGATAGTACATCAGATGGAACATCTTCCATCCGTATTACACAATTTGGTAAATTAACTGCTAATTGAGCCAAGTTGTGTGCAACTATGTTGCCCTCTCTCTTAGTGTGAAAGTAGGACAATTTGGAAAAAGCTGAAGATAAAGAAAGAGAGTCCTGAATCATCAAGCCATAAGGAACCAGACCAGGGTTCTTAGAATTCAATGTCACCATCACCAGTGAAGAATCACCCTCCAGAACAACATCAGATAAACCCACCTCCTGTGCAAACTCAATAGCTTTGTAGGCACCTAAAGCTTCAATCTCTATTGCCTGGAGGAGTTAAGGAACCCGAGTAGCCATGGCAGCAATAAGTAAACCTTCCTTGTTTTGAACTATGACACCCAGACCGGAACACTTTTCTCCGGCGAAATTAGCTCCGTCGAAGTTGATCTTGTATGAACCCGAATCAGGTGGTAACCACCGTACTCTCCTCTTTGTCCTGCTGGGAACTGGTCTTGTTTGTAGGGCTTTAAACTCCAAATAGCTATCATGAGGCCACTGGAAAAGCTAGAACAAGGGACGGTGAGCTTGCTGGGTTTGTACCTGGTTCCTGTGATGCCAAATGGACCAAATGGTAAAGGCAAACAAGACCGGGTTCTTGTTTTGCTCAAAAATCCAGATCAGTAGCTCACTAAAATTAGAGAAACACCTTTGGTTCCTAAAACTCCAATTATTATCAACTCCCCATACACCGTCTAGCCCCTTGCAACTCCAAACAGCATGCACAATGTCTTCATTTTCTTCCTTGCACCGATCACACCTTTACTTGATAATAATTGTTCGACGCATAAGGTTGCACTTTGAGGGGAGTGAATTACGGCAAGCCCTCCAAATTAGATTTCTTACTTTATTAGGACATTCAAGAGCCCAAATCTTCTTCCAAAGCTCTTTCCCATGGACTTGATGCTCCGATTCCTGAAAACCCACTTCCTCTTCTTCAAGAATCTATAGCCCGTTTTGCAACTATGTCTCCCATCTTGCTCCCATGGCCAATATAGCGTATCCTCCCTTTCTTTTCTAGCCAACGGAATATTTTTTATTTCTTTCGCTTCTTGTGGTGCAAAAATCCCATCCATTATTGTTGCGTTCCACGTCCAAGTGTCCTTGTCAATTAAACACTCCATTGTAGCTTCTTCCATTGATTTCGCCATTCGGGAAAACACCTTAGTAGGATGTTGTCGGGGTAGCCAATGGTGTTGCTAAATTTTTATAGATTTTGCATCCCCCACTCACTAGCACGCCTCATCTAGGATGACATCACGACCTTGTAAAATACTCTTCCAAGCGTAAGACCCAGAACTGGATTCCTTAGCTTCTAGGAGGGAGTGGTTTGGTAAAGACTTTGCCTTAAAGACTTTGTAGAAGAGAGTTTCCTTATTATGCAAGAGCCGCCAAGCTTGTTTCACCAAAAGAGCATCATTAAAATGAGCCAAGTCACAAAAACCCATACCACCTACCATTTTGTACTTAGTCAATTCACTCCACCGGATCCAATGAACTTTCCTTCTATTGCCCCTTTGCCCCTACCAAAACTTCTTTATCATTGCCTCAATGTCATCACAAAGCCCCAAGGGTAGCTTAAAACAACCCATAGCATAGGTAGAGATAGCTTGGATCACGGATTTGATAAGGACCTCTCTCTTGACTTGTGACAATAATTTACCCCCCCAACCTTGAAGTTTTCGCCCAAACCCTCCCTTTTATATGGTTAAAGCTAGCCTTTTTCCCCCTACCCACAAGGGAGGGAAGCCCCAAATATTTCTCATAAGACTTCACTTCTTGAACTTGGAAAAGATTCTTTATGCTTGATTTTGCTTCATCCAAGGTGGATTTGCTAAAGAAGATAGCGGTCTTATCTTTGTTGATTTTTTGCCAAGACCAAGATTCATATTCACCCAACAACTTCAGAACATTGTTACAATCCTCAGTGATTGACTTGCAGAAAAGTAGGCTATCATCTGCAAAAACACAAGTAGGTTAGTTTAGGGCCTCGTTTGCACAAGGAAAAACCCTTAATATCCCCATGCCTTGCCAAGTGTTTGATGAGAGCATGAAGGCCTTTCGTGCATAAAATGAAAAGGAAAGGAGATAAGGGGTCTTCTTGTCTAATTTCTCTTTTAGGATGGATCAATCTAATGGGCCCCCCATTCACCATGATGGAGTATGACACAGACTTCACACAACTCATTATGAGAGCTACCCATGTAGCACAAAAACCCATTTTCTCCATGAGCTTCTCCCAATACACCCATTCCACCCGATCATAGGCTTTACTCATGTCTAATTTGATAGCCATAAAACCATGTTTTCCTAAATTATGTTGCTTCATATGATGAAGGGGTCTCAAAAGCAACCATAATATTTTCTGAGATAAGTCTTTCCTTTGCAAAGGCATACTGATGTTCCGTAATTAAGGAAGGTAAGAATTTCTTCAACCTATTTGCTAAAACCTTAGAGTAAATCTTATATAAGACATTACAAAGACTAATAGGCTGAAAATCAGACACAAATTCAGGATTATCTATTTTCGGAACAAGAGTAATGAGAGTATGGTTGATGGGGTAGGATACCTGAGTTTAGCCATGAGAGAATGGCTAAAGTGACATCATGCTGCATTGTCGACCAAAAGTGTTACAAGGATGGCATGCCATCAAGACCCAGTGCTTTTAGAGGTGCCATCTGTAAATTCCTTCATCAAATCACGATTCATCTCATCGGTTACCGTGCATGGAATTTTCTCAAGAGAATCAACTTCTAAATTCGGATTGGAAGAGGAGAAGAGTTCTTTGTAGTAACTCTCCATCACCTTTCCAATGTCATCATGATTGGTCACCCACGCTCCATTGCCATCTCTTATTCCACGAATCGAATTCTTCCTAAGCCTCTTTGTAGCCTTACTATGGAAGAAAGTTGTATTATTGTCACCTTTGCTTAGCCACAACACCCTAGATCTTTGACACCACATCCTTGATTCCCAGTCTTGCAACATTAATCTCCATTCTTAAGCTCCTAATTCGAGTATTGTTCCCACTCTCCACAGCTTCAATCTCGGCCAAAGCTAGTTAACTCTTTTTAATCTCTAATTCCCTCCTCACGTGCCCAAAGTTGTGCTTGTTCCACCAAGTTAATTCTTTCTCACATCTAGCCACTTTTTTCAAAATAGCTAAACTTGGATTTGGTTCCCTTGTACTACTCCACACTGACTCCACTGTTTCACCACAAGAAGGATCCGATAACCACATTTCTTCAAATCTGAAACACCTCTTCTTCCTAGGTTCAGGCAACCCCAACAAATTAATCAAAAGAGGAGAATGGTCCGATGACATACAACTAAGGTGATGTACCCTAGTTCCAGGAAATTTTTGAAACCAAGAATTTGTAGCCATACATCGATCCAATCTAATTCTTATAGAATGCCCATCAACATAATGTTTTTCCTACATGAATTTTGGCCCCACATATCCCAAGTCCATGAAACTACATTCATCGATCACATCTCGAAATAGTTGCATTTGATTATGGTCTCTAGGAGCCCCACCCCACTTCTCCTCTTGACTAACGATTTCATTAAAATCTCCACCACAAATCTAAGGAATTTCCATACTAGAATTTAAGCTTTTCAGTTTACTCCATGCTTCACTCCTCCGGTGAGTTTCGGGCTCACCATAAAAACCAATGAATCGCCATGCATTCTCAATATTTTCATTGATGATCGTATCAATAAAATACCTATGAGAATTAACAACCTCAATGATAATAGATTTTTTCCAAAATAATGCTAACCCACCACCTCTATTCAATATTGGAACCACCCATTTCTGATCAAAATTAATCTTGCTCAAAGTACGATCTAGCCTTGCTTCGTCTGCCCATGTTTCGGTTGTAAACATGCCAAAAGGATCTTTTGCCTGTATTAATCTAACAAGCTCATTCTCTGTACGTAGGTTCTTAAGCCTACGACAGTTCCATAATAATAGACTCATTGCTTCTGGTAGGGCTAGCAACCAACCTCCGCCAATATCTTATTTTTTGTTGCACCTCCCTAGAAACCCTTCTTTTTTTTTGGTAACTCAGTTTGGTTTATTGTATTTTCTGCCCTTCTTTTTTCTCCCACTGTTTTAACCATACATGCCACCCCTGTTCTAGTGACCCTTTTCCATGTACCTTCAGTATGCACATGATTGACAGGGGAGTTTGGAATTTCAGCTAAAGGCATGCGTGTTGATAGAGACAATTGAGTTGCATGGACTGCTGGGCCTAACACGTTAGCTGCATGGGCTGTTGGGCACGGCACATTAGATTCATAAATGCAAGGCTGACTCACAAAATTTTCCTTACCTGTTCCCACTCCAAAACCGGGTGCCCCTGTGATTTTTCTATCATACTTTTTTATTTCCCTATCAAGCTCCCTAATTTCCTCCTCAAAAGCTTCAGCAGACAACTTTTCCTTTGGTAGCCCGGTTTGGTGTAGCTTTCCATCACAAGCTTGACTCACCAAGTTTCCATTTCCTGTACTAACTTCAAAACCGAGTGGCCTTACAACTTTGCTATCATGCTTTTTTATTTCCCTATCCACCTCCCTAATTTCCTCCTCAAAAGCATCAGTTACACCTTTTTCCTTTGCTGGCTCGGTTTGGTGTAATGTCACATGACTCACATCCTCCATAGTTTCCTCATCCATTGACAGCCTTGACTTTTCTTTGTTGACTTCCTTAAAAACCGGATACATGTCTCCTTCAACGTGAGTTTCTAAACTTTCCTTGTTAGTTCTGAAAATTTCTGGAGCAAGTTTCCCAGTGCGCACCACCACAACCAGTGTCTTCTTCGCTGCACAGTTTTCCGCCGACGGACCAGTCCTTTTCCCTGCAAAAAAACTAGGTACTTTCACCATGTACCTTCATGTTGGCACAAAAGGTGCTGCCTTAAGCCAGGGGCCAAACTGTTAGGACTCCGGGGAGAGGCTCCCTTCACTTTCAACCCAAACTTCGCAATCACGGTCATCGTGCGTTAGACATCCACACCAGAAGCACAGGCTTGAAAGTCTTTCATATTTGAAGGGCACCCACATTTCTTTCCCACTGTCAAGAGAGATAACTCGCCCCTTGCACAGTGGTTGGGAGATATCAATGGTAACTTGGACTCTTAGGAAGTTATCTCCCTCTGTTTCTGCTTCATCAGTTCCTACGTTCACCTTCCCAATCACTTCACACAGCTGTTCCACAATCTTCCTTGTCCGAAATCTGATTGGAAGGTCATGTACTTGCACCCAGAATGTCACTTTATTGAACTCCATATCCCCCAAGTCCGTTTCCTTCCCATACCGTTGCAACACCATTAGACACTTGTCAAAGCTCCAAGGCTCAGCTGCCATGACTTTCTCCATCTCCTTCTTATCATCAAACGTAAACAATACCATGTGACTACTTTCCTTTTTTTATTTTGAAGCCATTTTTCGATCTCCAAATGGGTGTGAAAGTTTTAGTGATAGCCTCTATGTTAAGAGCTCGCTTAGTCAAAAATTTAGCTGCTGTAATAAATTCAGTCTTCGCCTGGTCCTCCTTGATGCGAAAGTTTGAGCCTTCACATTCCGAAAGGGTTAAACTGTTCCAGGTTTTTGTAAGCTCTTCCATCCTACACTAGTAACTGTTTCCCTAAAACCCTGAAAAAAACCCCACAAAGCCTCAAGGTAAACCTGTTACCTTGGGGTACAGAGACACCTGACCACTATTCTACACTCTAGGAGGAGATGGGAACCCACCCTTCACTAGCAGAGAGAAACCTGCTGGTAGTTAAAACTTCAGGAGGGCTATTCTTTGTAACCCAGTTGGGTATTTTGATTATTAATTAATGTGACAAATCTCTAGCTTGAGAATTAATGATTTTCACTTTGTTCAACTATGAGTGTGAATGTGCTTGAGATTTTGTTTTTATATGTAATAATGTTAACCCTTTATGCAGGGTTTGGGTCCGTATAATACGAGTATCAAGAAAGTAGAAAAAGAAGTTAAGGACTTGGCTAGGAACGTCAATGATCTGTGTGGTATATATGCCTCCCTTTTTCTCTTATTAATTAAAAAAATTTTTTGAAGTTATTGATCTTCACTTGTAAAGAATTTATTTATATTTTTAAGGTGGCTGTACACATTTTTTTATTTATTAAAAAAATAAAGATTTCAATGTGATAACACTATGGTGACTATATGAGAGGTGTAGTATTACTGTCTGGGCTGGCCCTTGGCTTAGGCCACGATTTTTTTTTTTAAATTAATATTATTATTATTATTATTTTAAATATGTAACATTTTTTCTCCAATATTAAGAAGGGGAATTGACTAATGCTAGAGAGATTTCAAAATTCATTACATAGGTCTTACAAATTAAAGTGTCACCAATCACTAGAAAGTACTACTGTTGGAGATATGGCTCACAAACCTGCATACTTTGTGCCTGGTAATCTTGGGAGTCCAGCAAATCAAAATCATGTGGGAGTTCAAAAGCAGAGAAGAACAAAAGAAATCAAAGCCAAATTTAGACAGATTCCTAAACGGAAAGATTTGAGGCAGTCTCGATATTTTTCATGTTACATGCTAAGTAATCAGTGTTGTTTGGTTCTAAGGAATTGGTTTTTTGCTTTGCTGTCTTATTGGGTTTTCTTTATTGTGGCTCACACTGATTTTAGATTGACAAGAGTGGAACTAAGTGGGCATCAATAAATTATGTGTGCAGGAATGACTCAGATTTTTTTTTTTTTTTTCTTTTTTACTTCAAAAGCTAACACAAATCTATCTTTTGAAAGTATTGGATGATGAGCAATTACCTAAAAATGAGTTGCCACTGAGAAGCATGTGATCAATGCAGATGTTGGCCGTGTTGGAGTAAGAATTTGTCATGATATATATTTCCTTGAACTTGCTGCATCATATAGCAGCAGAAGGTTCTCCATTTTGATGAAATATTAGTGGTCTTTAAGTATACTATGCTTATGTTTGCGTTTAATGCCTACAGGTGCTCATACAAAATGCTCTAGGGGCCTTTAAAAGTTAGCATTGGTGAATTGGTATGAGATGCGACGCAGAGAACAAGGTAAGGATCTATAAATCTAGATGCACAAATTTTTTACCATCTTTTAAGTGTCATGGTATGATTGATGCTATAAAAAATGGTCAACAGTAGGCTTATGTTAAGGTGACGTTACTCCATTGAAATCACCAGCATGTTAGTACTTATGAAAAAATTCGAGAAATTTTTTGTGTCCTTTGTGTTCCTCTGTTTTCTTGAATTTAGTACATAACAATGGGCTATAACTGCAATATTAATCTCTACTATTAACAAATACAAATTATTTCCAAACTTTTAGAGCAACAGATAACCAAGTACTTAAAAGTTCATATTACCTCAAACATTTTGGTTACCCAAATGGTGTCAATGTGTTTTTTTGTTTTTTGTTTTATAGGAATTGTATTACTTATTACTTTGATTAAAAATTAGTTTTGTGGATGATGATGGCACATAAATATGTAAACGTATAGACTACAAGTGTTATTTTTGCAGCTTACTTTTAAAAAAATTATGGCATTTATTTATCTGTGCAGGTTCTCCTTAAGGTTAGGGGAGAATGGCATAAAATCAATATAATCAATTCCTTGTTTGATTTATTATATTATTTTTGGTTGAAGTCATTTTTTGGATCAATTTTGTTCTCATCTATTGGAGAGCTCTCACTTCTTGTTGGTTGGCTGGTAATTATGGGTTTAAAACTTTCAAATCAATGTTTATATTTCTAGCTCCATATGTGTGGTTTTAACTAATTCCATCACTACTCGTAAGCATATTTGTCCTGCTTCCTCTCTTTGCATGCTTTAAACATATATTTTTTTTTGAGAAGGTGCATGCTTTAAACGTGGTTGCTCAAATGTCAGTAAAGTATAGGATTTCTCTTGCAGAGAAGAGTTCTTTTATGCATTGTTTTGCAACTTTTGAGTGCATGTTAAAAAGTGCTTTTTGTAGAGAAATCAGAGTAGTAAATAATAAAATGGTCCCCTGTCCTCCCTCACCACACAGCCAATGAATTTAATGATACATAGCCTCTCAGTAGCACCTCACATGATATATGGTCTCTTGGTGGCATGGGCCTATGTCTGGCCCATTTACTAGGACTAGTTTAGTGGTTTCAATCTATTCCTTTGATAGAACTTGATTTCTCTCAATGTCAGCTATACGCTTAATTCATTTAGTGTTTCTAGGACAGGTGTTGACCAGCTGCCACAGAAGGTGGGATCTAGCTTGTATGACAGTGGGTCTTAATTCTCATATGCAAATTCATTTGTATTATGTGATTTTATCAAACCACATATTTTCATGTAGGTGGAGTGCCCCACCCCCTGCCCGCCAAAAATCCCCTTATACTTTAATTAATTTTTTTTTTCCTATATTTGTGTGTGTGTAGCTTCACTGGAAATAGTAGAATGGAAATCTGTCCTATTTTATTAATGATTTTTGAGGTTTAAAAGTTATAAAATATATATATATATATATATATTAAAAAGGAAAATAAAGAAAGCAACAATTCAATTGAAGAGAAAAAATTTAGTTACCTTTAAAAGGTGTTAAAACCTCAAATTTTGTATGTAATAATTTATTATGTTTCTTAGAAATGAGAGTCTAAGGGATCCACATGCACTTTTGTAGAATCAATGAGGTGTACACCTCATTGATGTTCGAGAAAGGTTTCGTATAGATGGGTGAGATTTTTAATCCATAAACATGTGCCTTTTAGTTTTTACTATAAGTAAAACGGATGGTGTTTGGTGTTTTGATTTCTTATTCTCTTAGAAGAACACAACATTGGTTTCTGTTTGCTTAGTGTATTACATGATTTCCTGTTATTTTGGCGAAAAGAAATCCAATGAACTGTTTAAACTTATAGCTTTTGGACATGTAATTTGGGTAATACCTACGTAGATGGAGTGGATCTTTGGTAGTGATGTATCTAAAATTAAAGATGTTCATTCTTTCTCCTTTTCTGATTTTTTTGAGTAGAAATATTTACAGAATACTAATAGTGGCAGGACTTAATCATCGAAATTCTTAAATATGCAAGGAAGCGTTTGAATAAATGGTTTTATAAATTTAGAGGTTTTTTGCAGCACAAAATCATGGAGTCATGCAAATAGTCTATCTCAGCAGATGTTGATGCTGCTGAAATTTATAAGAACACTAACTGGCCAACCATAAATTAAAAATCATCAATTTTTGGTTTGTTAATATGACCTTTTGGTTTAGCCATGAAATTTAAAAATTCTTGCTGCAGTGTTTTTGTGCCAGAGTAATGAGAAAATGCTTTGAGATGATTCAAAGTGGCATATGCATATAAGTTTCTAACATAGACAAAACAAGTTATAGGGATAGAATATCATAACTCTTTTCTTTTTAGTGCACTATATTCATATTATAATAACACTAGTAAACCAACCGAATTCTCCAGAGTGATATACATGACTCTGGGGGTTCTTTTGGTGTTAAAATGAAAGTTTAGAGTATAGTGTACGGCTAAATAGAGTTAATAGTAGAATGGGGGGACATGTGAATGGTAGAGTTTATTATTATTATATTTCCCCCTCCTTAATAGAGCTATTTTGGCCTGGATAATAAATGAGTCCTCCTCATATAAATAGTCACTTTTATTGTTTTGTTAAAATGGTCGCATTGATGAGATTTGCAAACCTATATAATTACTCAGTCAAATTCATAAACTGTAGTAAGGTTTATTAAACAAGAATAGTGGTAGAGATATAGTTTTGGTTTCCAAGGGCTGAGGTGCTCAACTCAAAGTAGCCCAGAAGGGTAATAGTTGTACTGGGGTCGGTTGATTGGAAGTTTTTTGTTTTCTTAACTCTAGCTTAGTTGCCCCAATAAAGGATTATGAGGTAATGGGATTTTTCATTTTGTCACTAGGAATTGATTTTGATTTTGATTAAGGACTTGAATTTACAATCAATTCTTTCTTATTGATTTTTCTTGACTTCACATATTTGATGCTACAGGTTGATTACTGGAGTTCTGCAGCTAGCTGAGGGTTCACACTTAATCGTTGATGAGACCCAATTGAAAGCAGGGACCCTCAACCCTGTTGGAGTGGATAATACATGGTTGTTAAAAATTTGATGGAGCTGCAAAAGGTACTTCATCGTTTGTATATGTATGCATGTTTACATATATATCTCCTACTCCTTGTATATTGGCCTATATGAATTAAGACTTGAGAGAGATGTGCTGGACTGCCTAGTGCACAATAGTAGGCAAAATCTGCATTACGTTTTCTGCTAAAGTCAGATTATGTTGCAAGAAATATTACCTGTGCCTTTGCTTCATGGAGCTTCTAGATGGGTGTTGCTCATAGACATGATTTGCAAAATATGAACTTGATATATTTAGGCGCCTGTCTGTCTAGCTTTGCAATGAGGAGGGTCTTAAAGAACTTTAAGCTCTCTAGCAAAATTTACCATGTGCTTGGCAATTTTGCTAAAGGTCTCTAAGAACCAACTAAAAGTTGAGAAATAAAGTTGTGGTTTAATATATATAGAGAGGTGGAGGGTGTGAGTTTTGGACTCGTATTTGTGACATGGTGAGTAAGGGCTTTGCATGAGGAACAAGTTTCAAGGCTAATGTTTAGGTTCAGTTGATATCGACTTGCGGCTTGGGTATCTCTATCACTAAGTTCATTAAAAGGAAGTGAGCTTACCTTTATGTGTGTACTGATGCACTCATGTGCATGTGCCCTTTAATTAATTCTTGTCTATTCTCTACACTCTAGAGAATCTAGAGATTGACTTGCTGGAGACAAATATCTAGATTTGGATGAATACTTACAAATTCTCTAGGAGTTCCAAGTCATGTCTTAGAACTTAGAAGCCCGATTTAATTTGTTCTAGCTAGATTGTATTAGAGCATTTTCTTGGTTTGACTATTAGTTTTATCCTTCCTCCTGAATTCATGTTGCATGGTAAGTGCTGCGTACGAATGAGTGTTTTAAGACAATTTGGAGGGAGGGAAGTTGGATAACTTTGTGGAAAATAAGTTGTGGTTTTTATTGCTTTTTCTTAGCTGGTCCTGATTTTAAAATTGTATGGTATGGCACATTTACCGATTTATACATCTAACATCACTTTCATCTAGGTCTAATCATTATCAATTCTATTATGCACCAATTATAACTAAACACATATTTGTGAGATATGTATGGAACATGAGCTTAATTTATTATGTAAAATATATCCAAGAGTTTACAAAGCATAAGTTGGTTTGCTACTTGTGTTTGTTTGTGAAAAATGGTTCTTTTTAACTTTGTGAGTGTAGGAAAATGGTTTGCTACTTGTGTTTTTTTGTCTCAAATTTTGTTCTTTATGGACTTGAGCCTTAAATTTCTACAGGGAGCAAGCTTACTGTAGGGAAGTGATGGCAGGCATGGCAAGACTGGAACTTTGAGGTCAGTTGGGAAGTGTTGTTGCTGCTTGCTAGCTATGGCTATACTTCTTCATGCAATTAGAATGTAAAAAACTCCTTGTAAATATTTTTTGTGATGTATAGGATTTTTTGTCAGTAGAAATTACAAACTGATATATTTCTTGTTGGGAACTAGCAAAATTTTGGCAATGTACTTCAGAAAATTCAGTATTTATTAAGTATCTATTGGGAACTTGTTTTGTATTTCTTCATGCAAATTTGGGCAGGAATTTGAAATTTAGCAAGGTAAAAAAAATGTTTATAGCTGGGTTTTTATAAACGCAGCTATAAACAAAACCCATATCAGAGGCTTTAGCCGGGTTTGGAAAACGTAGCTACAGGTCTGAGCCTACAGCTGCATTTTAAACGCAGCCCAAAGCAGGTCTGTAGCTGCGTTTTTTATAAAACACAACTATAGGTCTCAACTTATAGGGGTGGAAAAACATAGTTATAGGGTGTAGAAAATACAGCTATAGACCCGGTTTGGACTGTGTTTTTAAAAACACAGCTTTAGGTCCTGCAGAGGCTAAAGTTGCACAGGATAGGCCGTGTTTGGAAACGCGGCTATGGAAAACACAACTACAGCCTATAGTTGAGTTGCGTTTTTAAGGTCTATAGCTACGTTTTTCAAATGCGGCTATAGCCCTCTTTTTTTCTATAATGCCGATTTTGGCACTTTTATTTCCCTATTGGCATTGTGTTTCCCACCCCCTCATTTGTCTGATTCTTCTTAGGGATTTTTTTTTCGTAATATTTTTTCTTTTTAAGGATAAATTCAGTGTCTAATACTTGAAAATGAAGTCCCCAAGCCTCAAGAAAAAAAAAAAAAAATTTCCTTTCCAAATTAGAAAATTCACTATCTGTTTTCTCTTTCATTCGTTTGTCTGACTACTCATTAAAAAACTTTCTCATTCTCCATAAGGACCACAACCTTCCATCAAAACCCATGAAATTTTTTTTTTTTTTTTTTTTTAAAAATCCAACATTCAAGGAAAAAAAAAAAAAAAAACATTTCTCGCCAACAATCATCTTATAAAAAAAGCGTAAATTTAATTTTGAAGACATCAAGCCCTAGCCACCTGCGCATTATTCAATCTTCAGTAATCAGAGCACTTGCATAAAAAACAATATCATCATTCACACTTTCACAGTCGTAGCCAGCAACAAATGTATTCTATCAAAGGTCAAAAAAGAGGCTTGTGCCTTCTGGGCGAATGTTTGTTAAATTCTTATGTCATGGAGTATGAAAGCATGAATTGATTGATAATACACTGGACTGAAATTGTTACAATGTGATAATGATAATCATATGAAAAATGACAACTTGAATTGCATATGGGGGAGAGGGGAACGTCTTCATCCCATACTTTTTTTTTTTTTGATGGATGATCCCATACTCTTGGAAATGTGCAATTGCATCCCCATTCAATTATATATTTTTTGAAGTTTGGTACTTTGAACTTTGAAGCCTCTAAAATAATGGGGGTAAGACGGTTTACCAAACATCTCTCCCATATCTCGTAGAAGTGAGAATTTTGTCCAATTAACGGGTGTCTTTAAGAAAATTGTTAATAAACTATTTTAAGAAAGTTTTAATACCACTTTAATGGGAAATACAAGAAAATTGTAAAAAAAAAAATAATTAATTAATTATTATTTTTTTATATAAAAAGTTTCTAAAAATATTTTATAAACCAATGTCCATGTGGGGGATAAGGGGGTCAGGCCCAAGTTAATGGGCCGAATACCCACAAGAGGACTGTTTCACATCCGAAGAGAAGGATGCGGAGAATGCAAGGCCCAAAGTGGAGTGGAATCCTCTTGGTAGAGAATCATCGCTGTCCGAGGAGGATATCTCCAGTCCGAGGAGGACATCTCCTGTCCGAGGAAGATGTTTTACTCTGATATGATATCGGAGACTAATTGAATAGGGGAAAAGCCTGATTGACTGTCCGAGGACTCCACCTGATCAAGATAAGCTCAAAGCATATTCAGGAACGATAAGGATGAGGAAATATCTGAGGGAAAGGCTGCTGCCACCGTATTCAATGCATTGCAACAGCTTTTCTGGCCGCATTTATGTGGAGAAGACCTCTGAACAGTGCCTCCTAACCTACCGCCACTCACACAGAGATGAAAAGAAGCTGCCTGACGTGACAGGTACTTGAGCAAATTCATGGATGGGGAGCACGTGGACGATGGAGATGAGGGTGAGAGTGACTATATAATAGAGGGGGAGGGTTTCAAACAGAAGAGGGATGTATGAAAACTGATCAATGAACAGTTGAAAGAGTGATAATCCATTGTTATTAATCCCTTGCTAATTCTAGTTCTTTGACCCATACTCTACAAATTAACTGTCTTTGGGTTTACGTAAAGAATTTGAACCCTACAGTCCATATATAAGACATCGGTTAACTTTTCCCTTATTTTATTTTATTATAGGAATCTTCAAAAATCATCAAGTAATCATGTAATAATAAGGTCGTAACTATATTTTAATTTTGTTGTAAAAGGAATTGGAATATATTCTATGGGAATGCACTAACATGTAATATCAAACATTATTGTGTCATTCTTGTTTAATTTACAGGTAGAACAATTCTGAAATGCTGTTCTATTCCCATGTAATTTTGCTTTCTATCTCTTTAAAACAATTATTTGGTAAGATGTAAGCAATGGGACTTCGTCTCTAATCTGTAAAAATTCTTTCACTCTTAATGGAGATGCACCAAAACATAGGGTCAACATATAGAGAACAAAAAATGGAAACGGCAAGAATATACCAGATACCTTAGTAGTTGTTGGTCCTATAAAAACATTAAAAACTAACTATTAAGAAGTATTTACTATTTAATTAGTACCCACCAATTAAGATAAGGTCAATAAGATAATAAGTACAAACAATTCGACCTAGATAATTTACGCAACTGTGGAACATTATAATATACTAATGAGGACAGAGTCAACATACATGGGAGCTTCAGTCATTTCAATTTTAAAAATATATTAACACGAGGTTTATTTTTGGGTTGGCCAAAACAGCACGAAAACTATACAATTGCATTGAAGTGGTCCCATTTTATTGATTTTTAAATACGAACAGACGAGTACCTGTTAAAGAATTGTTCACCTCGTAAATTAAAAATTGATAAAGTTAGAAGAACTACGAAGCAAGAAGGGTTCATCCCATAGACTAAAAAATGATATAAATTGGTTTCCAAATACTTAATATGTTCTGTTTGTGAAAAACATAGACCGGTTCACTGACTCCCCTTTATAAATAGAGATTTTTACATATGCTAAGTTCTCATCCCTCAACCAAGCAAGAATACGCAGAAAGTCATACTATAAGATAGGGAAAACAAAACCTTAAAAATGATTAAAGGTGTTATTTACCTTATAACTGTGGCCCTTTTGGCTTTGGCATCCACCCTTGTTTCTGCCTATGACCCTAGTCCTCTGCAAGACTTTTGTGTCGCAATCAACAACACCAATTCTGCTGGTATGTACATACTCTCATTATTATTAGCAGTAGTAGTAATTTTCATCAAGTTCATTTGAAATCATTAGAAGTTGTACAAAACAATGAAACGATCCCTTCAATAAAAAATAATAATGAAAATATGCCTTATGGTTGTATCATCTACATCATATTTGTTTTACTCAGACTTGTTATTGTCCATTATTACAGAAGTTTCTTATTTTTTTTTGATAACGAAAAACTTTTCTTTGTGTAGTATTTGTGAATGGAAAATTTTGCAAGGACCCAGCAGTTGTCACAGCCGATGATTTTTTCTTCCCCGGACTCAATATTCCTGCAAACACTGCAAATAAAGTTGGATTCAATGTCACCCTTGTGAACGTTGATCTATTACCAGGTTTGAACACTCTAGGCATATCTTTGGCCCGTCTTGACTTTGCACCATATGGCTTGGATCCTCCACACATTCACCCTCGTGCCTCTGAGATTCTAGTAGTTGCAGAGGGTACTCTCTTAGTTGGATTTGTCACATCCAACCCAAACAAACTTTTTACCAAAGTTTTAAACAAGGGAGATGTCTTTGCATTTCCAATTGGTCTCATTCACTTTCAATTTAACATAGGGCAGACCAATGCTGTTGCTTTTGCCGGTCTCAATAGCCAAAATCCCGGGGTGATCACCATTGCAAACGCGGTCTTTGGATCTAATCCTCCCATCAATCCTGATGTTCTCATCAAAGCCTTCCAAGTTGACAAGAATGTAGTTGATTATCTTCAGAAACAATTCTAGTTAAACCACAATTTGGAAAAGTATATGTCATAGGAATGATTAATTGCTAGATAGTTCAAATATTGTTTTCCACTTTTCCTTATTTCTCCTCTTGTAATGCCTTAGAAATAATTGTTATAGAATAAAATCATTTTTTTATGATTGTTTGTATGTGTCAGGATGTCATAACTAAGGTAGAGTAGCCAAGATCCATGTCATTCAACTAGTACCTCCCGGTGACAAAGACATCCACAGTTCAAATTTCCCTACCTCCTAATTATCGATGTATTAAAAAAAATATAGGCAGAGTAATTTGTGCAGCATTAATTAAATCTTGATTACACCTTGTATACACAACGTTTTTAAATCACAACAACCTAACTATTAAATATAAACTGATCAATATTGTGTTAAAAATAGACAGAAGTTTGAATTTCAGTTTTACAAATTGCACGTATGAATATTGAGGTTCTACTACAAAATGCATTCATGTAGTACATTATGTAAGGCGGCTGCAACATGCCAATGTCCCTACATAACTTTTCGTAAGATCAGCTAAAAAAAAATAAAAAATATCGTAAAAACAAGTTATCCCCTCTGTTACTATTTTCCATCAAACTAATGGAAAACATTTGTGAAAAAAAATTAAATCACATAAATACTACTAATAATCTTTAACAAGGTTTCATCCTTAACGTTAATTATAAATTTAGCTACTTATAGCAATTAAAAGACAACACAAAATTTCCCGCTAAAAAAGAAAACAAAAAAGACAACACAAAAATGAAATACTATGCATTAAACTAAACAAATATAATATAGAAAGAAATAGTCACAGTGCTATCACCAAGAAAAAGCTATAAAAAAGCCACATGGGCCTGCCTTTATACATTCAGCCTTCAGCTATAGTGCTAGCCTTTATGAGACAGTATCTTATGGGCCCGGCGCATACAAGAGTTAATGAGCCTATATATTTTTTATATAAACTCATTAGTGATCCTATTCACAAACAGAGCAAAGACTTTTTTTTTTTACAAGAGAAGCTGCCTCACATATGCATGGTCCTAAATAGTAAATACAAGCGGAACTAGTTCTCAAAAAAAAAAAAAGGGAACTAGAACTTTAATAGTTGTAGGCTTGTGCACGTTTGCTTTTACCAGCCTGAACCAAAGTGGCCCAAATGTTAGGCTTCTCCACAAGTCCACGTTTAGGTTTCTCCACAAAATTAAACTTCCTTTTATTTTATTTCTTTTTTCTATTTTTCTATGTCACTTCACGCCTTCCAGTTCCAGCCTTTCAAATTATAATTCTCTTCAACCTGACATCATTCATGTGGGATTAATTGGCTACTCATATCATTGCAAGATTTTAGAGTATGATACTGAATTTAATATCTTAAATCTTCAAATTTCTTATCCCTTTTATAAAATTTTTATTAAAAAAAAAAAATCCTCAATTGGTTTTCAAATTCAAATTATATTATATCAAAACGCTAAAATTGTGTAATTCACTCAAAAAAATAATACTAAAGAAAGGTAAGTAAAGTTAATACCACAAATCATTAAATTAAACAATTAAAAATAATAACATTACCTTTTGTAATCTTAGATCGAATGGATCAAAGTTGACCAAATGGCCTGAACGAACTGGATTGGATCAAATAGGACCAAATGGACCAAAATCGACTCACATGGACTGAATTGAAGCAAATTGGACTAAAATGGACTGAAATGACCAAAGTGAACCAACCGAAGTGGACTGAAGTGGACTATATGAACCGAATGAACTCAAATAGACCAAATTGGACAGAAATGGACCTAGATGGACCAAAAATACCTAAGTGGATTGAAATTGACCAAAATAGAACAAAGTGGACTAAATTGGCTTTGGGATAAAGAAGCCAATTTTTAAAATTCTTTTCAAAGTGGGGTTAAGAAGTTTGCATATTTAACTTATGAGTTTAGGTAACCTACTTTTTGCAAAATAGTAATGTTAGGACCACAATTTTTGCTACAATTTACTCACGTGGCAAGTCGTATGTAGTGACGTAAAAGTGGTGGATCCATAACTCTATCACTCACGGCTTGCAACATGAGCAAGTTGTGGCAAAAGTTGTGATCTTAGCATTTTCCTTTGCAAAAACCACATGTATTGTCGGTCCCAACTCTTAAATTTTTAGACATTGAAATGCTAGAAGCCATATTGAAATGCTAGATCAATGAGATTGGTTCAGCCCAAGCTTCTAAGAGGCTCACACCATTGACTATTGAACATCTATATTTACTAAGAATACTGAACATCATCGAATAATTTCACATGCCCCGAAAAGTGATATTTGCTGTATAGCCCATTAAAACATATTGCACAAGCCTCAGTTGCAGCCAACAACGGGAGGAAATTTTCACTAATGAGAGTCAAGATATAAGGGTGCTTCAATCATTTCAATTTTAAAAATACTATGAACTTCAAGGATAATTCGTGGTTTGACAAAAGCAGCATGAAAACTGCACAATGGCATTGAATTGATCCAATTTCATTGCTTTTCAAATATGAACAGATTAATAGTGGTTAAACCATGGTTTACCCATTATACAGGAAATTGAGATTGGTTAAAGAATTACCAAGTCTAATATTCTCCGTTTGTGAAAAACATAGACCAGCTCACTGACTCCTCTCTATAAATAGAGATATCCCCATATGCTATATTCCCATCCCTCACCCAAGCAAGAATAAGCAGAGAACTATACTTTAACATAACCCCAAAATATGATGAAAGGTGTTCCTTACCTTGTTACTGTTGCCATTTTGGCTTTGGCCTTTTCCCTTGCTTCTGCCTATGACCCTAGTCCTCTGCAAGACTTTTGCGTCGCAACTGAGAATGCCAATTCTGGTGGCACGTACATGGTCTCCTTATTATTAGCAGTAGTAGTATTATCATTACATTCTTTTGAGATCATTCTAATTAAGTTCTACACATTAATGAAATCATGCCTGATGGTTATATCATCTACATTAGATTTTTTCCGTATAAGACATGTTATTGTCCATTTTTATGGAACTGTCTGACAATAACAAACTTTTCTTTGTGTAGTATTTGTGAACGGAAAATTTTGCAACGACCCAGCACTTGTCACAGCAAATGATTTTTTCTTCTCCGGACTCAATATTACTGGAAACACAGGAAATAGAAATAATTCTAGTCAAACTATATTTTGGAGAAATATATGTAATAGGTATCGAGAACCGCTAGTTTTTTTGGATAATTACGGTTCCCCTCCTTGTAATGTCAATGAAATTATTTTCTTAATAAAGGCCATAAAAATAATTACAATCATATAAAATGGTTTCTTATGATTATTTTTATGTGCTATAGAATAGTTTTGAATTATGTCAAATAGTTGATGACATAAAAGATCAACAAGCTATCAACTTGTTTATTGAGTGATTGTAATTGTATTATGGTTTCCAAAAATAAAGAAAACCTGTTATAGATTATTTTTGAGATAAAGAACTCTAAATTCCATTTTTATAGACGATCGATTTAAATTTTATTGAGAAACAATTTTTTTTTTTTTTTTTTTGGGTGCCTTTTATTTTGTTAACATTGAATGAATATTGGTTTTGTTTTTCCTAGTATATTTAGCGTGTTTCCATTCTTGAATTTCGAAGTTTAGAATCCTGGTTTTGTCCTGCTTATGGTGGATCAATCTCCTCACCCTCATAAACTCTACACTTTCTCCCATAGAATTATCACTTGTGATTGGGAAGAGTATTGCTTAAGGAATGTGAAAAATCTTTGAGACCTGATTTGAGACCTGATACACTTTAATCTTAAGGTCTAACATCTTGAACCTAAAGACTGAACTTCATGATATATATAAAAAAAATAAAAAATAAAAAATAAAAAGGAGCAATCCAATGGTTATGTACCTACAAAAAATCAGGAAAGTAAGAGATAAACTTGTTGTATTAGTCATGATCGATGATGAGGAACTACTCCATGTTATTCTCCATGGAATGCATAGTTAGTATGTTGCTTTTTTGTTCCGCAATGAGGACATATGAAGAACTTCATGTTTTTTACTTGCAAAAAAACAATCTGCTAAAGATTCTGAAGGTTAAAAGGATCTAAACTCAATGATATGTATATGGTAGTCTCCTCAAACAGTAAGTTTGGCTCTCACTCAGTTCATTCTTCATCGCATGGGAATCAAACTCTTGGCAGAAGATGTGGTAAAGAATTCAAACCACAGAGGAAGAGGCAGAATCAATTACAGTTAAGAGTCATAATTTCTAAAAAGAGAACAATTCTCANACAAGAATGTAGTTGATTATCTTCAGATACAATTCTAGTTAAACCACAATTTGGAAAAGTATATGTCATAGGAATGATTAATTGCTAGATAGTTCAAATATTGTTTTCCACTTTTCCTTATTTCTCCTCTTGTAATGCCTTAGAAATAATTGTTATAGAATAAAATCATTTTTTTATGATTGTTTGTATGTGTCAGGATGTCATAACTAAGGTAGAGTAGCCAAGATCCATGTCATTCAACTAGTACCTCCCGGTGACAAAGACATCCACAGTTCAAATTTCCCTACCTCCTAATTATCGATGTATTAAAAAAAATATAGGCAGAGTAATTTGTGCAGCATTAATTAAATCTTGATTACACCTTGTATACACAACGTTTTTAAATCACAACAACCTAACTATTAAATATAAACTGATCAATATTGTGTTAAAAATAGACAGAAGTTTGAATTTCAGTTTTACAAATTGCACGTATGAATATTGAGGTTCTACTACAAAATGCATTCATGTAGTACATTATGTAAGGCGGCTGCAACATGCCAATGTCCCTACATAACTTTTCGTAAGATCAGCTAAAAAAAAATAAAAAATATCGTAAAAACAAGTTATCCCCTCTGTTACTATTTTCCATCAAACTAATGGAAAACATTTGTGAAAAAAAATTAAATCACATAAATACTACTAATAATCTTTAACAAGGTTTCATCCTTAACGTTAATTATAAATTTAGCTACTTATAGCAATTAAAAGACAACACAAAATTTCCCGCTAAAAAAGAAAACAAAAAAGACAACACAAAAATGAAATACTATGCATTAAACTAAACAAATATAATATAGAAAGAAATAGTCACAGTGCTATCACCAAGAAAAAGCTATAAAAAAGCCACATGGGCCTGCCTTTATACATTCAGCCTTCAGCTATAGTGCTAGCCTTTATGAGACAGTATCTTATGGGCCCGGCGCATACAAGAGTTAATGAGCCTATATATTTTTTATATAAACTCATTAGTGATCCTATTCACAAACAGAGCAAAGACTTTTTTTTTTTACAAGAGAAGCTGCCTCACATATGCATGGTCCTAAATAGTAAATACAAGCGGAACTAGTTCTCAAAAAAAAAAAAAGGGAACTAGAACTTTAATAGTTGTAGGCTTGTGCACGTTTGCTTTTACCAGCCTGAACCAAAGTGGCCCAAATGTTAGGCTTCTCCACAAGTCCACGTTTAGGTTTCTCCACAAAATTAAACTTCCTTTTATTTTATTTCTTTTTTCTATTTTTCTATGTCACTTCACGCCTTCCAGTTCCAGCCTTTCAAATTATAATTCTCTTCAACCTGACATCATTCATGTGGGATTAATTGGCTACTCATATCATTGCAAGATTTTAGAGTATGATACTGAATTTAATATCTTAAATCTTCAAATTTCTTATCCCTTTTATAAAATTTTTATTAAAAAAAAAAAATCCTCAATTGGTTTTCAAATTCAAATTATATTATATCAAAACGCTAAAATTGTGTAATTCACTCAAAAAAATAATACTAAAGAAAGGTAAGTAAAGTTAATACCACAAATCATTAAATTAAACAATTAAAAATAATAACATTACCTTTTGTAATCTTAGATCGAATGGATCAAAGTTGACCAAATGGCCTGAACGAACTGGATTGGATCAAATAGGACCAAATGGACCAAAATCGACTCACATGGACTGAATTGAAGCAAATTGGACTAAAATGGACTGAAATGACCAAAGTGAACCAACCGAAGTGGACTGAAGTGGACTATATGAACCGAATGAACTCAAATAGACCAAATTGGACAGAAATGGACCTAGATGGACCAAAAATACCTAAGTGGATTGAAATTGACCAAAATAGAACAAAGTGGACTAAATTGGCTTTGGGATAAAGAAGCCAATTTTTAAAATTCTTTTCAAAGTGGGGTTAAGAAGTTTGCATATTTAACTTATGAGTTTAGGTAACCTACTTTTTGCAAAATAGTAATGTTAGGACCACAATTTTTGCTACAATTTACTCACGTGGCAAGTCGTATGTAGTGACGTAAAAGTGGTGGATCCATAACTCTATCACTCACGGCTTGCAACATGAGCAAGTTGTGGCAAAAGTTGTGATCTTAGCATTTTCCTTTGCAAAAACCACATGTATTGTCGGTCCCAACTCTTAAATTTTTAGACATTGAAATGCTAGAAGCCATATTGAAATGCTAGATCAATGAGATTGGTTCAGCCCAAGCTTCTAAGAGGCTCACACCATTGACTATTGAACATCTATATTTACTAAGAATACTGAACATCATCGAATAATTTCACATGCCCCGAAAAGTGATATTTGCTGTATAGCCCATTAAAACATATTGCACAAGCCTCAGTTGCAGCCAACAACGGGAGGAAATTTTCACTAATGAGAGTCAAGATATAAGGGTGCTTCAATCATTTCAATTTTAAAAATACTATGAACTTCAAGGATAATTCGTGGTTTGACAAAAGCAGCATGAAAACTGCACAATGGCATTGAATTGATCCAATTTCATTGCTTTTCAAATATGAACAGATTAATAGTGGTTAAACCATGGTTTACCCATTATACAGGAAATTGAGATTGGTTAAAGAATTACCAAGTCTAATATTCTCCGTTTGTGAAAAACATAGACCAGCTCACTGACTCCTCTCTATAAATAGAGATATCCCCATATGCTATATTCCCATCCCTCACCCAAGCAAGAATAAGCAGAGAACTATACTTTAACATAACCCCAAAATATGATGAAAGGTGTTCCTTACCTTGTTACTGTTGCCATTTTGGCTTTGGCCTTTTCCCTTGCTTCTGCCTATGACCCTAGTCCTCTGCAAGACTTTTGCGTCGCAACTGAGAATGCCAATTCTGGTGGCACGTACATGGTCTCCTTATTATTAGCAGTAGTAGTATTATCATTACATTCTTTTGAGATCATTCTAATTAAGTTCTACACATTAATGAAATCATGCCTGATGGTTATATCATCTACATTAGATTTTTTCCGTATAAGACATGTTATTGTCCATTTTTATGGAACTGTCTGACAATAACAAACTTTTCTTTGTGTAGTATTTGTGAACGGAAAATTTTGCAACGACCCAGCACTTGTCACAGCAAATGATTTTTTCTTCTCCGGACTCAATATTACTGGAAACACAGGAAATAGAAATAATTCTAGTCAAACTATATTTTGGAGAAATATATGTAATAGGTATCGAGAACCGCTAGTTTTTTTGGATAATTACGGTTCCCCTCCTTGTAATGTCAATGAAATTATTTTCTTAATAAAGGCCATAAAAATAATTACAATCATATAAAATGGTTTCTTATGATTATTTTTATGTGCTATAGAATAGTTTTGAATTATGTCAAATAGTTGATGACATAAAAGATCAACAAGCTATCAACTTGTTTATTGAGTGATTGTAATTGTATTATGGTTTCCAAAAATAAAGAAAACCTGTTATAGATTATTTTTGAGATAAAGAACTCTAAATTCCATTTTTATAGACGATCGATTTAAATTTTATTGAGAAACAATTTTTTTTTTTTTTTTTGGGGTGCCTTTTATTTTGTTAACATTGAATGAATATTGGTTTTGTTTTTCCTAGTATATTTAGCGTGTTTCCATTCTTGAATTTCGAAGTTTAGAATCCTGGTTTTGTCCTGCTTATGGTGGATCAATCTCCTCACCCTCATAAACTCTACACTTTCTCCCATAGAATTATCACTTGTGATTGGGAAGAGTATTGCTTAAGGAATGTGAAAAATCTTTGAGACCTGATTTGAGACCTGATACACTTTAATCTTAAGGTCTAACATCTTGAACCTAAAGACTGAACTTCATGATATATATAAAAAAAAATAAAAAATAAAAAATAAAAAGGAGCAATCCAATGGTTATGTACCTACAAAAAATCAGGAAAGTAAGAGATAAACTTGTTGTATTAGTCATGATCGATGATGAGGAACTACTCCATGTTATTCTCCATGGAATGCATAGTTAGTATGTTGCTTTTTTGTTCCGCAATGAGGACATATGAAGAACTTCATGTTTTTTACTTGCAAAAAAAACAATCTGCTAAAGATTCTGAAGGTTAAAAGGATCTAAACTCAATGATATGTATATGGTAGTCTCCTCAAACAGTAAGTTTGGCTCTCACTCAGTTCATTCTTCATCGCATGGGAATCAAACTCTTGGCAGAAGATGTGGTAAAGAATTCAAACCACAGAGGAAGAGGCAGAATCAATTACAGTTAAGAGTCATAATTTCTAAAAAGAGAACAATTCTCAAGCTAGAGCAAACTTTAAACAATGTAAGGAAGATGGTTCAAGTCCTATTTGCCAAATTTGTTTGAGTCATAATTTCCAGCAAATGAACAATTCTTAAGCAGGAACAAACTTTGGACAAGATAAGCAAGATGGTTCAAGACCTATTTGCCAGATTTGTAGCTAGAGTGGACATTTAGCACTAGATTTCTACCACCTTATGGAATT
Organism: Quercus suber; assembly: GCF_002906115.3. Classification (NCBI taxonomy): domain Eukaryota; kingdom Viridiplantae; phylum Streptophyta; class Magnoliopsida; order Fagales; family Fagaceae; genus Quercus; species Quercus suber. The sequence continues at coordinate 163,720 of NW_027069929.1, read as the reverse complement.
TGCTTACAAAGGAAAGCATTCACCTTTACAGTTTGTTGCAATGATCACTTGACCCACGATCTTTCTATTCTTTCTATCCAAACCAAAGCAAATCCTTGCTAATACATGGTCACTGTTAGTTATGGGCAGGAACTTCAGTGAAAACTGTAGATGTTATTCTATTGTGAAACCAAGAAAACTGTAGAAGTCAATTTATTGTGAAACCATTGTATCAGTGTTAAAATGCACAAACTTCCATTCAATAAAACTGAGATGTCCTCAAATTCTTCATTTCATATCGATTACAGTGATGTACGTGGATCCAGAATTTAGGTATTGCATAATTTTTGTGGCTGATTTCACATGTTTTACACGGTTCTCTCTTAAAGAAAAGATCAGAAATTCTAAATGTTTTCATTCATTTCAAAAACATGGTTGAGAATCAGGTATCTGCCAAGATTAAGATTCTTAGGACTGATGTTGGGGGGGGGGGGGGGGGAGTAAACTAGGAATGAGTTTCCTCAATATTTTTATTCTATGGCATTATTCACTACTTACCTTGCCCCCAAACACCTCAACAAAAAGGTATTTTTTTGTAAGGTTCAATTTAATCAATCATTTTGTTAGCTTTATTCCATGTCAAATTTGCTTGTATTTTAACATTTAGTAACCTTGTATTTAGGTAGGAATCATGTAAAGATAGTATGTGAGAGAATGTGAAGAATTGCTCAATATTGTGCAGTGAAGCAGGGACTCGAGACTAGTTCTCGCAGGTGGCTCACGGCTTGCAAGCTGCCAAAAGATGCTCACGTGCCAAGCATGCGGAGAAGCTAAAGCATCATGCTAGCTGGACCACTATAGGACAAAAAGTTCAGACTGGCCATTCCATAGCGGAATCTGGTAAGTTAGAAAAGACAAAAGTTTGGCATAACCTCGTTGAAGTAAGAAGCTTGGAAGGCTTAGGTACACTGGGTAGATTAGGTTTGGAGGATCTATTATTGTTCATGTATCCCAACTTCATTTTCTAATGGATTATTGACCACTTAGAGGCCGGCGGAGAAGTTTTACGCCGAGAGCTTCGGTTTCCTCTTCAATAACACATCGTTGTGTTATCCTTATATTTGCATCTCTTTTTTCTTAATATTTGCCATTCAATTTCTGCTATAAATGTGATTTTATTTTGTTTAGATTTTTTATCAATTATGTTATAAGCTTATGTTCATTTTCCACACATACATTGTTTGATATTAAGCTTGAATTGGTAATTTGTAAATTGGGGGTCTAAACATTCATAGTGTTTTACACGCTATTTGAACATTCATTTCTAAAAAAAGAAAGCATAGACATATAGTCAAAAGTGGGTTATCTATGATTTTAAAAAGCTGGTTTACCTCATTTATGTTGGTCTTATGCCTTTTGCACCTCAATCCACCTTATAAATTGACTACCCTCCTTATTTTTGCAATTTGTGTCCCCACGGGAAAAATTGTTTCTGCATAAACCAAATCTATCAGCACTAAAGACCTTGGGTTGTACATGTTATCCACTCCTATGGCCTTACTCCAAGCACAAACTTCAACCTAGATAGGTAGAATATGTATTCATAGGTTATCCTCCTGATTCAAAAGAATACCTTTGCCTCTCCCCAGTTATTTAGCCGCATTTCTTTTCTATTCAGGGAAAATAAAATTGCCTTCCTATTCTCAACCATCTATCTTAGGCCCTCTAACATCACTCAATCCAACGTTGCCTTCAATAGCATCTCCTATTCAACCTTCAGTTACACCTTCTGTCCTTCCCTTCCTATTACCTTCCTGCTAATACACAGCCCTCTTCACCTGTTGCCACATCTCTTCCAACTTCTGATTGTTCTCTTCTGCAATCAACTTATCCTTTGTTCACTATATAGAACACTTCATCTGACATTTCCTCATCAGAAACTCAACCTAAGTTTAATGTTCTTCCACATACTACAGCTCTTCCTTCAAACACTCATTCTATGCAAACATGATCCAAAGGTGGAATTTTCTAACCAAAATTATGTTTTGAAGCCACCATTTACTATTCTTTCATTGAGCCTCCAACCTATCACATTGCTTCCAAGTATTTTCAATGTAGTGCAGCCATGGATGCTGAATTTCAAACACCTTGAGGCAACAGACCTGGACCTTGGTCCCAGCTTCTACTAACAAGAACGTTGTGGGTTGTAAATGGGTGTATTAGCTCAAGCACAAGAGTGATGGGGTCAATTGCAAGGTACAATTCTCGGTTATTAGTTAAAGGTTATCTTCAACAATATGGCATTGACTGAAATGAAAATTTCAGTCCAGTAGTCAAACTTGCCACTATAAGAATTATACTTGGTCTTGTGTCATAAGTCTGGTCCTTCACGCAACTGGTCACTAGTCAGAACCCCAATAATATGTGTATCCTTCATTTCCTCATAATGTTTGTCACCTCCATAAGTCAATTTATGGCCTTAAACAGGCCCCAAGAGCATGGTTCAAACGTTCAACCACCCAACTACTTGACATTTGGTTTTGAAGCTTGAACATCAAAATGTGGACAAATACCTGTTTATCTTTCGAATCTTCAACCACCTTTCACAAGGCCTGATCTCTCCTTTGCAGTCCATCAAACAAGTCAATTCATAAATCAATCTACTCAATACCATTTAATTGCTGCTAAAAGCATCTTCAATAGATTTTGCCTTGGGCTATCCTTTGCCCCTGGCTCTCTTGCTCTCTCTGCATTTACAGACGCAGTTAGCCCAAGAATCCCATTAACTGGCTCAACCACAGGCTTTGTCATTTTCTTAGGCAACACTCCAGTTACTTGGTTTACAAAGAGATAAGCAACCGTAACTCACTCATTAACAGAAGCTGAATATGGAACTTTGGCAACATTGGCTAAAGATGATACTAAAAGACGTTGGTGACTGTCTTTCTCATATTCCTGTTCTATGGTGCGATAATATCTCCACCTTAGCCATTGCTCATAATCTTATTTTCACATAAGAACAAACCATATTGAGGTTAATTATCACTTGATGAGGGAAAAGGAAAGTTCATGTCCAGGCCCAATCTGCTAGCAGATCTCTTTACGAAGGCATGCATTCTCCTCGTTTTCAAGACCTGGCATCCAAACTCATGGCTGAATCCCCCATTTGTTTGAGGGCGGGCTAACTTCAACTCTAAGCAGGAAAAAATCCTCAACACTAACTAAATATGGAGAGTGAACAAATGAGGGGAAATGGCAAGAATATACCAGAAGATTTGGTAGTCATTGGTTCTAGAAAACCATTAAATCAAACTAACCATTAAAAGTATTTAGTACTCACCAATTAAGATGAGGTCAATACAAGATAAGTTCGAACCATTCGACTTAGAGAATTTACGGAAAGCATAGTCGTATTGCATATCCCAGCTGCAGCCTACAATGCTGGACCACTTCATTGATGAGGACAGAGTCAACATACTTGGGAGCTTCAGTCATTCAATTTCAAAGATACTTTCAACATAAACTTTAGTTGTGGGTTGCCCAAAGCAACGTTAAAACTTCAAAATGGCATTGAAGAGGTCCAATTTGATTGCTTTTAGCAAATACATAGGCTCCTTACTTTTCTTTTCAATATTGTACAAGCTCTTTTTTCTTAAATAAATTTCTGCCATTTTTGAATAAACAAAAATATACGACTAGTAGTGGTTAAAAAATGGATAACCAATTAAATAAAAAATTGTGATTAAGGTTGAATAATTGCCAAGTCTTATATGCTCCGTTTATTAAAAATCAATTGACCGGTTCACTGACTCCTATCTATAAATAGACATATCCCCATATGCTATGCTTCCCACCCCTCACCAAAGCAAGAATACGCAGAGTACTCTACTAGAATCTCACATATGAAGAAAGTTGTTTCTTACCTTGTAATTGTGGCCCTTTTGGCTTTGGCATCCTCCCTTGCTTCTGCCTATGACCCAGTCCTTTGCAAGACTTTTGTGTTGCAATTAACAACACCAATTCTGCTGGTACGTACATAATCTTGTTATTATTAGCTGCAGTAGTATTATTATCACTTTCTTTTGAAATCATTAAAAGTTCTACACATTGATGAAATTATGCCCGCCGGTTATATCATCTCTATCACATTTTTTTCCCCTACATGACATGTAGTCAATTGTTACAGAACTGCCTAATTTGTGACAATAACAAACTTTTCTTTGTGCAGTTTTTGTGAATGGAAAATTTTGCAAGGACCCAACACTTGTCACAGCCAATGATTTTTTCTTCTCTGGACTCAATATTCCTGGAAACACAGCTGCAAATAAAGTCGGATCAAGTGTCAATCTTGTGAACGTCGATAAATTACCAGGTCTCAACACTCTAGGCATATCTTTGGCTCGCCTTGACTTTGCACCATATGGTTTGAATCCACCTCACACTCACCCTCGAGGCACTGAGCTTTTGGTAGTCATAGAGGGTACTCTCTTAGTTGGATTTGTCACATCCAATCCAAACAAACTCTTCACCAAAGTTCTAAACAAGGGAGACGTCTTTGTATTCCCAATTGGTCTCATTCACTTCCAATTCAACGTAGGGCAGACGAATGCTGTTGCCTTTGCTGGTCTTAGCAGTCAGAATCCTGGGTTGATCACCATAGCAAACGCTGTCTTTGGATCTAATCCTCCAATCAATCTTGATGTTCTTGCCAAGGCCTTCCAATTGGACAAGAATGTTGTTGAATATCTTCAAAAACAATTCTAGTCAAACCACAATTAGGAAAAATATTTATAATAGGAAAAATTTACCCTTACATAGCAGAGTTTGATTAAAATTTGCCTTGTTTCCCAAACTGTATTGCCATTAAAATATTTATTATCAAATAAAATTGTCTTATGATTTTATTTTTTTTATTTTTTTGGTGTCATGGTGTCATAGCAAATGCAAAGAAATTAGTGTACGACTAAATCTTGATTACACCTTTGATCCCCAGAGATTGAAATTACAAGAACTTATATATAAAACTGGTCAAAATCGTATCAAAAATAGACAGAAGTTTATAAATGGCAGATCAAATTTAGGGCTCAGTAGCACCTATCTATGTAGAAACAGTCCTAAATGTAACATTTAAGCAACATTTTCGATGTTGAAATAGTAAGATTATTGAAGTTCTACAACACTATGGTCTATATATTCATACTGAGGAAACGTGGAAAAAATTATAGTAGGGAAAGAAGTTAACAAATGAAATATTAAAGCATTTAAATACGATTATTTGGGGAAATTACATAACAAGGCTAGAGTTTACATCTTGTTTCAAATAAGGTCTCAAGTTTTTTATTTTGTCAATTAAAGTCCCAAACTTATAAAATATTTTGTCAATTAATTTTCTATTTTACTTTAATCAATTTTGATTTTCTAACAATCATTTTCTCACTTACAAAGAAATTTTCTCTCTCTAAAGAAAGAGTTTTCTCTCTACACACTCTGTTTAATGACAGCCATATTGATTTATAAGCAATCCTTAGGTGAACACAAAGTTTAATCCATGGTTTTCTCTTTTTATTTTTTCTCTGATATTGCCCAGAACAACATAAAAAAATAATGGAGACTGAAATGGGCCTTAAATTGAAACAATTTCATAACTTTGGATCTTTAATTGATCAATTTAAAGACTTGAGACCTAATCTAAAACATGGTATACATTGTGGGCTTTTTATGTAATTTTCCCCTTATTATTTTGTATGTAGAATACTACTAATTCTTTAATTAATTTAAAAGTTGTTTTAAAAAAATTAATTAGAAAGTTCAACAATTCATTTGTGAAAAAGCATTATATCTTTCATATTTCTACACTGGCATAAGTATGGTGATGGTAATAGAGAGAATTTTGTATTGCCAAAAGCTATCCATGGCAACCAAATGAGTTTCGGCTAAAATTTTGAGCATGGTGATGGTGATAGAGAAATTTAATTACATAAAAGACCCAAAATTTACCATATTTCAAATTTTATCCTATATTGCCAATTTTGTTAATTAAGATCTCAAATTCATGAAATTGTTTCAATTTAAGGTCCTTGTCCATCTTAGTTATCCATTTTCGTTATTCTGGGCATTAACAGAACAAATAAAAGAAAAAACCATTAATTAAACTCTGTGTTTCACATAAGGTTTCCTTATAAATATGTTAGTTCCTTTAGACCTCAGATATGCAATTTAACCAATTTTAAGCCAAGTAGTTAATTAGTCAAATTATGATTTGGCTTTGGCTAAAGACTACACCAATATTGTGCTACAAAACAAATAACAATGAAAATAAATAATGCACAATATGGTGATGTAGAGAAAAACAATTGGGAAATTATCCAAAGGAAAAAAAGGACTATGGGGGCTTCTTCACCGACCCCATAACCAAAATAAATCCACTAATTGAATTGAATTTTTTACAATATCAGAATAGCCATATTCTAAATTGACACAACCCATTAGTATTTACTAATGTTACCCACTTGAATAGTAGGCTTTGTTCCACATGAAGGAGAACCAAGGTTCACCCTAGGCCAAGGTGTATTTCCCACGAAGGAGAACCAAAACTTGTCGCAGGCGCTTGTGCCCACAGGGGCACAAGAACCGTAGATATACAATTAGTGGCTCTCCAAGTCTTTTCCAAGTTCTCTAGGGTTTTCTATTATTGTTAAGCCTTGGTTGCATGAAATTGTAGAGGCTTGATGGGATGAATTTGCATTATAGGTTACATCGTTGTTTAACAAATGTTTTTTTTTTTTTTTTTCCCTAGAGTAGAGGTGAATCATCAATAGTTTAGATATATGTGGGGAACTTTATCTTCAAGACTTTCTTAATTTTTTATGTCTGTCCTCTTTTGGATAATGATTCAAAGGATTATAATGAGTCCAAAATTTTCCATGTTTTCTTTACGCACATATATAATGAATTTATTTTTTATCTATTTTTTTGCAATAGTTAGAATTACAATAACAACCTACTCTTTAATGCATTCTCAGCAAATTATATGAAAGGAAACAAACAAAAGAGAGAATAATTAACATTATAATATCCTATGCAAAATTTCCACGAATAGGATATTTCTAATAGAAAGACAATTTCTTTGTTTTTGCATTATTAAATTGCAAAATATATATATATATATAAATTACTCAAATCAAAACATCATACATATTTATAATATTTATTGTTGTTATGCTTCAATTAAGCCACATCAATGTCATGTCATCATTTATTTTAATATTTTAATATTTTTTAGATTTTTATATTTAATGGTTGACATTTATTGGTCATCTCCTTAGATTTAGGTGTTACTCTATCTCCAACTTTACCATGTGTCTCTTCATTAACCCAAACTCTTCAAACACCGCCATTATATGGAATTCTAATGGTCACCGAAAGATCACAACCTCCTCACCTCCTCTTTCTATCTATCTATAATCTCTATATAATATAAAACGGAAGACTTTGACTTTTTGTTGACCTTTTAAAATTTTGACACATCATCTTTGCAAGCTTCACAAATTTACACCTCATTATAATGTATTTTATTTTATAATTGGATTGCAATATTAGAGAGACTCACGTTAAAATTTAAAAAAAAAAAAAAAAAAAAAAAAAAAAAAAAAAGACTCTCATTAGGATTCAAAAATATATATGGAAAAGCATAGAAATTGTAGTTCTAAGCATAAAAAAGCATAGAATTACTTTGTAGGTTTAGTAACTATGCACTTGTAGTGAACAATTGACAACAGAAGCACATATGTCTCGTATTAACAGTTTATAAAAATATGACTTAGCAACCCAATTACGTTCTATGTTATATATCACTTCTAAACTATGGAAAAGCATAGAAATTAAATATTTCTTCCCATTGTATTTTATTTTATTATGACAGTTCATTTTATTTTTAATGTCATCTTGCAAAATGTCTATAATAAGCATATTATTAACTCAATTTCCTATTTTTAAATATCATTAGATCTTATTATCAATAGCTTTCCCGTGCATCACACGGGTTGGCGACTAGTTAACTTCAAATGCACGCACAAAATGCAACTAATCCTAGGAATGCATGGGCATTGTTAGAATTATGATGCAAATTCTCCACGTAATTCCCAGAAAGCCCAACTCATACCAATCACTATGGCATGTGATCTGCCCACACCAACAAAAGTCATTACCACATACGAATGAGATATAATAAGCTTGCCAAAACAGAAAGACTAAAAATCGAAAAAGAAAGAGGGACAAGGATGGAATTTTCAAACCCTCATTGAGTGTTCTGAGTGGAATTTATCATCCTCAAGGAAACCGAATCCTAAGAAAATGCATACATGTCAAAAGTATTAGAAAGAATTAGAACAAGTGGAAAAATATCCTTATAATTCATTTGATTGTAGGAGAGAATAAAGAAAACAAGGGAGAAAAGAAAGCTTATCGACAAACCAAACTCCACCACTTCAGCTGCCTGGCACCAAAAAAATAAGTCAATAAATAAAATCCAGTGAGAATTTTTCATATGCACCCAAAACTGCAATAGTAGCAATAACGACAAGAACTCTTCTTTACAAGGTAAATCTTATACTTCTTTGGCGTTCAAAACAACTATGTTTTGAATCTGGCTGTTTTTATCTTATATGAATGCCCAATGATGATATTGATGACCTTAGGTTCTTAAAAGTAGTAAAAGTGCATGTAGACAACAGTAAAAAAAGGAACCACGACAAAAATGCAGAGTAGTGCTGGAATTAAAACCAAACAAATGAAGCTTGAAAAACACACAATGCAAGCACCAATTTTTGTTTACAATGTAAATTTAATTTTTAAACTAATCATTACCAGCCAGCCAACAATAAGAGATTCTGCTCCTATAGACAATAACCAAATTGCTCTAGAGAAGCCAACTTCACAGAAACAAATGCCTTCACAGAATAGTATAGTATCACTTTAGTGGGAACACTATATCCAAAGACCAATAAGCAAAATGTGAAATTTAAGACCAAAAAATAAAAAAGTGTTTTCTTATAATTATGGCCTACACCAATAAGAGGTATTGCCAGATTAAGCTGTGAATTCACTATTGAGGTTGCCAAGACGTAATGACAAAAAATAAAATAAGACAGCAAGATAAAGGGAGAAGAAATTTCAAACCCTCACTTCACAAGACTGGGAATTATAATCCTTCTAGAAAATGAATCATAGGAAATTCAGTCACAAACCCATGTATTAGACAGAATTAAAACAACAAAAATGTATCCTTAATATTCTTATGCTTGAAGGAGAGAAAAACAAAAGGGAACAAAAGCGAGAGTCTATCACCAAACTCAGCTACTTAAGCTGTGAAGAACCCAAAAAAAATTTATTGCTTCCTGCATACAGACTGACAATCCAAACTAGAAATAGAGCTGCAAACACAATATAAACAGGTTCCACTGGAGAAAGAAAACACCAATAGAAACAAGACAAGAAAACAAATATACAAGTGCTACATAAAGCTGACCTACATGCGCAAACTGAAGAAGATAATACAAGCTACATAGTTTAGGATAAGTTTAAATTAAAAGCTTATATTTTTAAAGGGAAATATATATATATATATATATTATAACAAGCAAGACTATTCAAAAGCATGTTTCATCGAGAAGCAACAAAACAAAATCGACCTAGCTAAGTACCTCAAATGCATCACCACTTAAATTTAAAAATAGATAAATAAATAAACCTCACAACGTAGACAAGCAATGTGTTTTTTTGGCATTTAGCATCAATTTTCTAATAATTTCGTTAGTTGTCAAGTTTTTGAAACTATTTTGTAAACCAACATCTTAAGTCTCTGAGACTCGAGTTTGGTGACAAAACTGAAGCCTTTAAGACTCAAGTTTCAGTTCTAGCACACAACTTACGTGGAACAATTTATCCACGTGTAACTCGAGTCTCTCAGACTCAAACTCTATAGAACGAAGAAGAAGATTCGAAGAAGAAGAAGAAGAACATGAAGACCGAAGAATGCAAGAAGTTTGGGAAGAAGAAGAAGAAGAAGAAGGAGAAGGATCTGGAGAACAGAAGAAGGATCAACAAAGAAGAAGAAGAAGGATTTGGAGAACGGTCGGAATTGGAGCACAAATCTGGAGAAAGGCAACAACAAAGACATGAGTTCCACGTGGATTTGTTCTTCCACATTAGATTATCGGCATGAGTTTCAAAACCTTGAGATGCTCGTTTGCTAAATAGTTTTGCAACCTTGACAACTAACTAAAATGTCCCAAAAATAATGTTAAATGCCAAAAAAACCTAACAAGCAAGACATCAAATCTCCAATAATAAAAATGTAGATTAAAATAATTAGTGTCAATACTGTTATTTAAAAAAATAATTTACAAAGAAATAAAAGAAAATATATAACAGAAAACCAAAAACCTCTAAAGGGTCATCCAAGTAGTTAAGGGATTGTTAGGATCAAAAGCAAAATCTATAACACAGCGGCAATAGAAGCCTATTCTCAACCCATTGTCAATCCAACAAATTGTTTTTTTAACTCATACATATCTTACTCCAATACTTAAAACTTCAAATTATAGAAAACAAATAATGAAATCAAGAAATAAAGAGAGTGTATTACCTAAGGTCCCCCATCAAACTTTGCCACCTAGGTTGATATATAGGATAAAATTTTTTAAACACAAGAATTGGGGCAACAAAGCCCCATGTTTAAAGAATGCATATGTTTAACCTACATGATTGCCCAATAATGAATCACAATTTACTGTATTCATTTTTCACAATATAGACCAAAGCTCCAACAGACATAATAAGTGCAACAAAGATGATCGTAAGTTTTTAAGTTGTCATGAGTGCAAGTTGATGGCAATAGAAAAAGGAACCAAGACAATCACGCTGAGTAGTGCTGGAGTTTATTAAAGCCGAACAAATACAATTTAAACTACAAAAAATGCAAGCAGCAATTTTCAATTACAAATTGAATTTTAAATACTTGGAACACATACTAACCTACCAAACAACACAAAGGGAAGAGAGAGTATACATATTTGTGCTCCTAATAAAGAGGATCAAATTGATTAAGAAAAGCGGACATCGATCCAATAGACATCCCTTAAAAAATCTACAAAGAAACAAAGTTCATAAAATAAATTGAACAAGGGACAAGATCATGTTCAAGGGTAAAAAAACGTGAAATCTAAAGAGAATGATAATCAAAAGACTTCTACACACTCTTATTGCAAAAGTAAATCATAATTTTTCCGCCTATAGACACATCATGATCAAAGTCTTTCAACTAGCAATAAATAGCAAGACATGGTTTCAGTCTGAAACTTTATGCACTTGATTTGTTTTTGTCCTTGGTGTTGACTTCCTGTATACTCAAGTGACACCCCTCTTATTTTAATATATTTTTATTACTTATCAAAAAATAATAAAACTACAATGTTTAGCACAAACTAAAGAAACATTCAAGCAGAAACATTAATTTTCACATGTTGGGGAGAGTGATGAGATAAATTGATAAAAAGAGATTATTGCCTTAGGTCCTCATATAAAAATTCAAGACTTCTATGCATTATGTTGTAAACTATATCACCATTTCCCTAGTTGTAGAAACATCAAGATTGTAAATCACAGTTTCCCCATCAATAGACACATCAAGATTCAATCATTCTAACTACCAACAAATAGCAAGATATAATAAACCTCTAGTTGCAGGTTGACAAAAATGACATCGATGACGAAATAGACAACAAATAGCAAGACTTCAATTAACAAAATGAAGTTGCAGACCGATGAACTAAAAAAACATACAAGAAGAAACATTATTGTTAGGTTCTAAGGATTTAGGATCTAAATGTTTTAGAACTTCAATATGTAATGTTGGCAAACCATGATCAAAACTTAGAGTCTAGATTTAGGCGGCTCAAAGTATGTTTATTGTAAAGTTGGAATCGAGTAATTGCAGAAAATTACTGTTCACTTTCTGCAAGGCTCGATCGATCGAAAATTATACTCAATCGATCGAAGCTCGTGCAGATTGTTTTTCTGCAGAATTTTCCAACTCAAGCTCAAGCCCGTATGACATGTAAGGCTTTATGTTTTGCCTTAAGTATAAAAGGAAAAGCCCTAACCACGTTTTAGGTTGTTGTTTATGCTGTATGTATGAATCTCTTGTAAGATCTAGAGGTATTTGCCTTCATATATACTTAGAGTTATCAAGATCAAGATTGATGTCGAGAGCTTGGTGATCGTTTCAGTTGATGCATAAAGAGCTTAAAGAAAACACAAGTGGGAGTACTTGTGGTTACTGTGAATCTAAGAAAGAAGTAGTCTGTGGACTCAGAGCTATCACATGGTCGTGGTAGTAAGTTTTCTACTCAAGATAGCAATAAGATGTTAGTGGTCTAAGTTGCTATTGTAAAACTTCAATTCTTTCATAGTGGATCTATTTTACCTTGAGGATAACTAGGTTAAATCCTCTCCAGGTTTTTTTACGGGTTTGGTTTTCCTAGGTTATCAAATCATTGTGTTCTTTATTTTCCGCATTGTTGACTTGATATAATATACTTGTGTTAACCTAAATTTGAATAATTTACCTAAGTAATCACTTGGTTAAATAACTAGGTTAAACAACTTGTGTTTTAAGGGGTCTAAAAACGTATAATTATCATTCAGCTATTATGAAGAGAATAGTGAAATCAATTGATATAGAGAGATTATTGCCTTAGGTCCACATAAAACTCCATCCAAAGTAGACATACCATACCTACATTAAACAGATTAATTTAGGGGTAACAAAATCAAAAAAAAAAAAAAAAAAAAAACCTTCTCTTGTATTTAACAGCTATTTTTAAGGCATGCAGATCTTATTTTATGTTAGCTGCCAATGACAATAAAATAACCATGGACTATGATGCAAATTCAAAGCCCAACTCATGCAAATCACTACAGAAACTACCTACACTAATAAAGGGCATTACCACATATGAATTGGATATAAGCTTGCCAAAATGGAATGACTAAATTCAAACAAGGAAGCAGGACAAAGGGACAAGAATTTCACAGGAACTTTCAAACCCTCGTTGAGTGACGCTAAAATTTATAATCCTCAAGGAAACCAAATCCTAAAAAAGAATACATTGCCCAATATTAGAAAACAATAGGGAAAATATTCTTATAATTCATATGATTGAAGGATAGAATAAAGAAAACAAGGGGAAAAGAAAAGATTACTTATTGCCAAACTAAACTCCATCACTTAAGCTGCCAACAACAACAACAAGCCCTAAGCTACCAAGCACCAAAAAAGATTTCCAGTGAGATTTTTTGACATGCACCTACAGTTGCAATAGTTGCATAACGAATAGAACTCTTCTGTACAAGGTAAATCTAATATTTCTTAGGCATTCAAACAACCATTTTTAAAGCTACCAACTCTTATCTTATATGACTACCCAATGACAAAATTGACGATCTTAGGTTCTTAAAAGTTGTAATAAGTGCATGTGGATGGCAGTTAGAAAAAGGAACTGGGACAAAAATGCCAAATAATGCTGGGATTAGTTAAAGCCAAACAAATAAAGCCTAAGATACACATAATGCAAGCACCAGTTTTTTATTTTACAATTCTAATTTAACTTTTAAAACTCATAATTACCAGCCAACCAACAATATGGAATTGTGCTCCAATAGACAAGAACCAAATCGATCGAGGAAAGCCAACATCACCAAAACAAATGCCTTAAAAAGAACTATCAAGGACCAAAACCTACAAAAAAATTGAACAAGGAATAGTATAGCATCACAGTTAGTGGGAACACTATATTAAAGGACTTATAAGCGAAATGAAAAATCAAGACAGTGTATGTTTTCTTATTGGTGTAGTCTACATAGTTTAAGTTTGAGAAAGATTTAAGACTTGTACACAAACTCGCCAACTCAAGTACAAGAAAGTCTAAGTCAATTTCCAATCCTATAGGCAGATCAAGATAAAAATAATCAAACATTGTCCACATAAAAAAACAAAATAGACATCACCAAGTTAAACAAAAGCATGTCATTTAGAGCTCAAATATGAGTCCAGAATGGAAAAAACTTCAGCTTGGATATGGACTTTGTTCATCAATGACAGTATCCACCCACTCACTTTCTCCAACTAGGAAATTAAGTAGCAACAATCTAAGGTTACGAACTATGATGCAAACCTTTCTAAACGAATTAGCTCCTGGGTAATCATAACCTATGACTCAAACATTTCAAACTTTTCTTAAAAAACTATGATGCAAACCTAGAGACATAAGTTAGATTCATGTCATTCCTAGAAATCCCAAATCATGCAAATGAAGACAAGATAAAGCAAAAAACCATATTATTTACCCTCCGCAACCATCTTAAGGTCACAAACTTTGTCATTTACATGTCCCACAACAATAAGAGGCATTACCATATTCAAATTGAACAAGACAAGACAAAAGAACAAGAATTTAAAGGGAAATTTCAAACCCTCAATATGTGAGACGGAATTTTTAGCAGTCCAAAAAACCAAAGCCTGAGAAAAGCAATTATAGATCCATGAATTAGAAAATTAAGACAAGCCAAAAATTGTATAGTTTTTACAATTGCAAGAGACTAAGGACCAAAAAAATATCTTGTAGACATATGAGGAGTAGATTTTTGTCATGCACTAAGAAAGCAAAACTAAGAAAAAACTACAATATTTCAGTAGAAGCTAACAATTATATATATAAATTATTCTAACTCTGAAATCCATGGTCTTCTCTATTGCCAAATATACGATGACAGCGATATCAATTAGCAACAATCCAAGTTCACAAATTATGACACAAATACAGAAATATAATGTTAATTCAATGTAATTCCCAAAAAGTCCAACTAATCTAGGAGAAGAGAAAGCAGAACTTGTATTGTTTTCCCTCTACAACCATATTCAGGTCACACATAGTTAGCCTGTGAATTCATTATTAAGGTTGCAAATGTAGAATGACCAAAAATTAAATAAGCCATCAAGAAAAAGGAAAAAGAATTGCAATATCCATTTAAAACCCTCACTGAGACTGGAATTATAATTGTCCTATGAAAGCCAAACAAAGACCCAAGTATTAGAATGAATTAAAACAAGAAAAAACTATCCTTCAAACTCTTATCAAAGTAGCAAAAATAAAAATAAAAAAAAATAAAAAGGGAGGAAAGGAAAGCCTACTTCCAAACCAGACTCCACCGCTTAACCTGCAAAGTCCCAAATATATATATATATATATATAACCTGCTTCCTGCATAAACACAATAAGTCACAAACCAAATTGGATTTGGTGGATTATGAATTCCCCTTAAAGCCAAAAAAATCAATAGGAACAAGACAAGAAGACAGATGTAGGAACCTCACACCCCAAGTTAAAATCATTTAATTCCTAGAAAGCCCAACAGGGCAAGACATAACTAATATCTTTCTACCCAGCAACCATAGTTGGGTCACAATCGCCATCAGTCTACCTATCCCATACCAATAAGAGGCATTACTGCATTTGAACAAGATAGAATAACCAGTAATTAATCAAGATTGCAGTACAAAGGGAAAAGTATTCAATGAAAGTTCAAACCATCACTGAATGAAACTAGGATTTCAGGAGAGAATAATAAAAGTGGGAAGAAAATAAGATACCAAATCAAACTCCACCACTTAAGCAATCAAGCACACACACAAAATCTGCAACCTGTGCACATGTTAGTGTTGAAATTTTAACACACTCTAAATTGTAGAAGTTGCCAAAAAACAAATAGAAGAACTCCTCTCTACAAGATAAATACTTTCCTTTCTTGACATATAGAGCAATAATGTATAAAAAATGCAACTCATTACATATGAGACTGCACAATGATGAGCTCCAAAAAGCATAGTGCAAAAAAGACCAAATTGATGATCTTAAGGATATAATAAATGCAAGTACATCACAATCAAAAAAGGAACCAGAAACAGTCTACCAGCCCACTGATTTTATATGACTAGGAAATCAAATCCAGAATAGTCTTGAGGAACATTGCTCCAAGCATCCCAGGTAAGAACTTGCAAAACCTGCTCCAAGCACACTGCTTGAAACACCTACAAAAGTATCCAATGCAGATCCAAAGAACAAATCCATACAAATGAGATATAACACTTAATACTATTTTAAGCCCAAAAGAGCACCAAGATGTCAAATAATGTATACAAGGTAGAGTAAGGTGGCTAATAGTATTGCTGCTAACACAATATAACCAAGTTCTACTAAAAGCATGAAAACATGAATAGAAACAAGACAAGAAGACAAATGTACAAGTGCTACATGAAAGTTGACCTAAATGAGCAAACTGAAAAACCAAATTCAAGCTACATAATTTAGGATAACTTTAAATTATAAGATTTTATTTTTGAAGGAAAAATAAAAAATAAAAAATATAATATTATAAAGAGTAAGACAACTCAAAAGCATGTTTCATTGAGAAGCAACAAAACAAAATCAACCTAGCTAAAGTACCACAAATGTAGCACCACTTAAATTATAAAATAAAAACTGACAACACAGACAAGCAAGGTTTTTTTGGCGTTTAGCATCAATTTTCTAACAATGTTGTTTGTTGTCAAGTTTTTGAAGCTACTTTGTAAACTAGCATTACGAGTCTCTGACACTGGAGTTCCAGTGCTAGCACACAGTTGACGTGGTACAATTTATCCACGTGGAACACTAGTCTCTCAAACTTGAGCTCTATAGAACGAACAAGGAAATCTGAAGAAGAAGAAGAAGAAGAAGATGACCGGAGATCGAAGAAGAAGAAGAATATGGGAAGAAGAAGAAGAAGGGTTTGGAGAACAGAAGACGAAGAAGGATCTAGGAAAAAGAAGAAGACAAAGAAGAAGAAGGATCTTGAGAACAGCAGAAACTAGAGCACCGATCTAGAGAACGGCAGTAACTCAAGTCTTAGACTCTCGAGTTTCACGTGGATGATTTTTCTTTTACATCAAATTACCAGCACTTGCAACTCGAGTATTAGATACTCGAGTTACATCATTGATCATTTGATCTCGAGTTTCAAAGCCTCGAAATGCTAGTTTGTTGAATAGTTTTGCAAACTTGACAACCAACTAAAATGTTCCAAAAATAATGCTAAATGCCAAAAAAACCCAACAAGCAAGACATCCAATCTCCAATAATAAAAAATAAGATTAAAAAAAAATTAGTGTCATTATTAATATTTAAAAAAAAAAAACAATAACAAAGAAAGAAAAGAAATTATATAACAGAAAACCAAAAACCTCTAAAAGGGTCTAGCAAGTAGTTAAGGGAGTATTAGGATCAAAAGCAAAAACTAAAATACAACGGAAATAAAAGCCTGTTCTCAACCCAATGTCAGTCCAACAAATTGTTTTTCTAACTCATACATATCTTACTCCAATACTTTAAACTTCAAATTATAAAAAAAGAATTAATGAAATCAAGAAAAAAAGACAGCTTAACCTGAGGTCCCCCATCAAACTGTATTTTTTTCAGAATTTAAAGAGCAGCCATGATTATAAAATGCAAATGTTTAACCTATATGATTGCCCAATAATGAATCGTAATTTATTTTTTATTTTTTACTGTTAGAATTGTGTGATTAAATGATTAAATTTACCATATCCTAACAGCTTAAACTTTTGGGACAATTGGTAATTTAGTAAGGCATTAGAACCTATGTTGCACGGACATTGACACGGATACAGACACGGGGATACGGCAATTTTTGAAAAATAAAGACACGACACGACAGGGACACAACGGTTACCGGCGGTTAAATAATTAATTAAATTTTATATTTAGGCATATTTTTTAATATTTTTAGACATAAAATACGTTTATGTCTAGAATTTAAATTATGTAAAAACTACAAATAAGTAAACTAACACCCAAAGTAGTACAATAATACACATAAAATATTTAGAGTACAAACCATAAAATGATAACAAGTTCAACATCAAACTAAAAACATAAAAGGATAACAAGTTCAGCGTCAAACTAAAAACATAAAATGATAAAAAGTTCAATGTCAAACTAAAAACATAAAAGGATAACAAGTTTAAACTTTCAAGATTGTCACAGAACAACAAAATCATCATCATCAACATAATTATCATCCTCAGCAATACTTGTCTCCATCTCTGGCTCATCTAGTGTGAGATAAGCAATCTCAAGCAACCCAGGTCCTCCAAATGGTTCACCCCAATTATCTCCACCAATGTCCCACTTCTTAGATTCTCCTATAGTGTACTCGGGCCTTCTCCTTGAAAGAAGTCAAAGATTAGAATGAACAAACACTAAATCTTCAGCACGTTTAGGAGTAACTCTATTCCTCCTCATACAATGGATGAAGCCATATGTACTCCAATTCCTCTCAGCACATGATGATGAGCAAGGCTGTCCAAGAAGCTTTAGAGCTAAAGTTTGAAGCACAGGTAAATTGGACCCATAAGTTGACCACCAAAGCAATGGATCGTAGGTCCACCTATCCTCCATGTTATCATCATCATAAGCCTTAACTCCTGAAAACAAACCAAACTCCACATTAACATTCTTCCTATCATCAGGATCAGGAAAGAACCTTTTGAGGCACTTGTTTCTCTCCGCAGAAATTTCAGCATCCTTATGTGGCGCAAC
The DNA here is from genome assembly GCF_002906115.3 of Quercus suber. Taxonomy (NCBI): domain Eukaryota; kingdom Viridiplantae; phylum Streptophyta; class Magnoliopsida; order Fagales; family Fagaceae; genus Quercus; species Quercus suber. Next base: position 145,025 of record NW_027069929.1, on the reverse strand, counting down.
ACGGCCTCTAACTTCCTCAATCCATTGATTAGTATAATACCTAGTTAAAAGCAAATAAATAAGTACAACTAATGAGTTTAGTTTATTTGTTTGGAAATGCCTAAAGAATATAAACGAAAAGATTAAAGAGATAGAAAAATTACTTCGGATTCAAGGAGTGGGCTAGGCAATGAAGTGGTGTGCAATTTTTAGTCCACCGTTCAATGAGTATATTGTGTACCACATCATAGAATGGAGAACCCTCATAGTCTTCCTTGCCTTCATGCCGGTATATTTCTTTCTTCACGTTTTCTATCATGGAATCCCACATTTCATACACCTTATGGAGAATAGGTGCATCCGTGTCAGCCACTCGAAGCATCTCATAAATAGGTCCTGTGAATCTCAAAATATATGCAACCTTGTCCCACCACAAATCATTCAAAACGTAATCCCTCACAGTTTGAGCTTTTCCCACATCATCTTCTCTATATGACATCCATTCCTCACTAATGACCATATTTTGAAGATTTTGTTTTACTTGAAACAATCTTTTAAGCATGATGATTATTGAAGCAAATCGTGTTTCAGCAACAGCAAGTAACTTCAAAGGGGAATTTGAATTAAAAATTTCTAATCTCATAGAATGATTTGTGATGAAAATACAAATGAAAGTTGCCTCATCTGAAACTTGTGCAATCCAATTACATTCATTATATGCAACCTCATTCCGCAAAGAGTTCTTAGGTGCACATATATTCCTCAAGGCCAAATTGAGGGTATGCACAACACAAGGTGACCAAAAAATATGAGGATATTCAACTTCAACAATAGATCCTACAGCCTTCATAACATATGCATTATCAGTAATAATTTGGACAACATGTTCATGCCCAACCTCTTCAATGACCTTTAGAAACAAGTTAGCAATGAAATGCTTGTCTTTGTACTCTTTGGTACCATCAATGGATTTGATAAAAAATGGCCCTTTCTCTGATGTAGCCATAAAATTGATAAGTGGCCTTTTTTGTACATCTGTCCACCCATCACTTACAATGCTTAAACCCTTTTCTTTCCAAGTGTCTTTAATTGACCTCAACAACTTCTCAATATGTGCCCTCTCTTTTTGCAACAGAGTTGTTCTTAATTTATTGTAACCTGGAGGAACATAGCCCACTAAATTATTATTAGCTGCAAATTTGATCATCTCAATCCAATATGGGTTCTTAGCAAAGTGAAAGGGTAAACCAGCAGAATAAAATGTCCTAGCAATAAGAGAATCTAATTGCTCTCGACATTGATTGTTAAAAGCCCTCTCCAAAGGAGAATTCTCAGTCCCTTTTTTTTTTCAGAAAAAATGGATGACTTGTAGCTATACTACTCTCCTTATTGCCCAAATTAGGACTAGTAGGAGAATCAGTTGGTAAAGACACTAGCCTAGGCTTCTTCAATCTACGCGAAGATTCCTCATACGCATCTTCTAATTTCAGCATTTCATTCTGATACTCATCTCCAACCTTGGCACATGGTTGTATTCCAAACTTAGAAAATTTTAACAAGTGTGCCTTTACCCTTGAATAAGACCCCTTGAAAGTTTGTTCACAATAGCTACATTTGAAAGAAACATTCCCACCACCAACACTTGCTTTTTCTAACTTAGTAACATATTTCCATAGAGGAGCACCAGCTACCTCAGCTGATAATTTTTCACTTTCGGTTTTGATATTCATTTGAGTAAAATCACCTACAATATTTAACTTTAATAAATAAATAAAACTATAGCAGGACACACAAAAAAACAAATTTATAACTTATAAGTTATAACTTATATGAAAAAAAAAAAATAGGACAAAGGGCACCCACGGGCCACGGCCACAGTAGCAGTGAACAAAAAAATACACACACACACAAATAACAAAACACAAAACTCATTATAACTTATATAAATAATGGACTAACAGTACACCCATCCATTCACCAGAAAGTGAAAAAAAAAAAAAAACAGAGAGAGAGAGAGAGAGAGATCGGACCTGTTGTCCACACCGAGAGAGAGAGAGAAATCGAAAGGGACAAAGGACAAAGCGCACGGCGTCGATGTCAGAGCTCACCGATCATGCCGATCTAACTCTGGTGAAGTACAGAGGGCAGCGGTAGCTACAAAGGGAGGGGGGGTTGAGTGCACTGGGTAGAGACTTGAGAAGAACTTTGAGATGTGTTCCAAATTTCAGTCAAAGAGACTCTAAACTGGCTTTATTGTGTTAGGGTTATCACAAAATCAACGGTATTGGTAAGTCCACCTGTCAAAATCTGTGTTTTTTTTTTTTTTTTTTCACTGCTGGCGTGTCGGACGCGTCGGATCCGCGTCGGAGCCAGTGTCGGCCCGCGTCGGCGCGTGTCGGAGAACGAAAAAAAAAAAAAAAAAAAAGGGACACCGCGGACACCGGAATCTGGCGCTCGTGGCCGTTTCCGTGTCGACACGGACACGAACGCCAAAAATGGGTGTCCGTGCAATGTTAATTAGAACAGGAGATCCTAATCAATATGTCTCCTCCACTTACTCATTTAAATTCCCATGTTTTAGGACTTACCTAATAAAAGGTAATATCGGCCCACACGTGAGGGAGGGTGTTAGAATTGTGTGGTTAAATTATTAAATTTACCATATCCCAACAGTTTAAGCTTTTGGGACAATTGTTAATTTAACATTCACAATATAGACCAAAGTTCCAACAGACATAATAGGTGCAACAAAGATGATCTTAAAATTTGAAGTTGTCATGAGTGCAAGTTGATGGCAATAGAAAAACGAAATAGGACAATCATGTTGAGCAGTGCTGGAGTTTATAAAAGCTGAACAAATGCAATTTAAAATACACACAATGCAAGCAGCAATTTTCATTTACAATTTTAATTTTAAAAACTTGGAACACATAATAACCTGACAAACAACAGTAAGTGAAGAGAAAATATACATATTCAGGCTCCAAATAAAGAGGATCAAATTGATCTAGAAAAGCAGACATCGATCAAAGTACATGCCTTAAAAAAATCTGCAAAGAAACAAAGTCTAAAAAAAAATTGAACATTGGACAAGATCATGTTCAAGGATAAAAATGTGAAATCGAAAGAGAATGATAATCAAAAGATATCTACACACTCTTGCTGCAAAAGTAAATCATAATTTTTCCTCCTGTAGACACATCATGATCAAAGTTTTTGAACTAGCAATAAATAGTAGGACATAATGAAACTCCAATGTTTAGCACAAACTAAAGAAACATTCAAGCAGAAAAATTAATCTTCACATATTGGTTAAAGAAAGATGAGATAAATTGATAAAAAGAGATCCACATTTAGAAATTCAAGACTTCAATGCACTCTGTTGTAAACTAAATCACCATTTTCCCTACTATAAAAACATCAAGATTGTAAATCACAATTTCCCCATCTGTAGACACATCAAGATTCAATCATTTTGACTACCAATAATTTGAAAGATATAATAAAACTCCAACTGCAGGCTGACAAAAATGACATTGACAATGAAATAGACAACAAATAGTAAGACTTCAATTAACAAAATGGAGTTGCAGGCCGACAAAAAAAAAAACACACAAGCGGAAACATTTTCATTAAGCTATTATGGAGAGAATAGTGAAATCAATTTATAAAGAGAGATTATTGCCTTAGGTCCTCATCAAACTCCATCCAAAGTAGGCACACCATACCTACACATATTAAACATATTAATTTAGCGGTAACAAAATCTTAAAAACCCTCCTATCCCAGAGCATGATCCAACAATACGAAAGAGAACTACACAACTTTGGAACCCAACCAACCTATAAAGTAGGTATAAGGAAGCATAGACCCAAACTTCTCTTGTATTTAAAAAAACAATAATTCTTATGGCATGCAGATCTTATCTTATATTGGCTGCCAACGACACTGATGAAAATTCAAAGCCCAACTCATGCAAATCACCACAGGAACTACCCACACTAATAAGAGGCATTACCACATAAGAATTAGATATCAGCTTGCCCAAATAAAATGACTAAAGTCAAATAAGAAAGCAGGACAAATGGACAAGAATTTCAATGGAACTTTCAAACCCTCGTTGAGTGAGACCGAAATTTATGTTCCTCAATGAAACCAAATCCAAAAAAAAGCATACATTGCCCAATATTAGAAAAAAATAGGGGAAATATCCTTATAATTCATATGATTGAAGGAGAGAAGAAAGAAAACAAGGGGAAATAAAAGATTGCTTATCGCCAAACTAAACTCGATCACTTAAGTTGCCATCAACAAGAAGAACAAGAAGCCTACTGCCAAATCAGACTCCACTGCTTAACCTGCAAAGTACCAAAAAAAAAAAATATATATATATATATATAACCTGCTTCCTTCATAGACACAATATGTCGAAAACCACGACGATTAGTTCCCCTTCAAGCCAAAAAAATCAACAGGAACAAGACAAGAAGACAGATGTAGGAACCTCACACCCTTGGTGGCATTGCCATTGACTTCCCACATGAGCAAACTGGAAAATACAGAATCGCAACTACACAGTTCAGGGCAACATTAAATTACATAATACCACTTAATAGCATGTTTCATTCAGAAGCAAAAAAAAAACCTAATCAACCTTAGGTCCACAGAAAGAAAACGCAGCACCCCTAGAATTAAATATACTCTAATAATGCAGCAAGGGAAGCACAAAATCCAAGCTAAAAAAAAAAAAACCAGCATTATTATTTTAGAAAAAATGATTTGAAGAGAGAAAAAAGTCATGCAAGTAGGTATAGGAGAATAAAGATCAAAAGTATAATCTAAAACACAGTGGCGAAAAGGTTATGATAAACAACAATAATCAATATAAAAAACTTTTTAACTCACAATAATGGGAAAAGTAGCAATATGAAATAATTGAGAAAACCAAAGAAAAGTGTGATGTCACTCCAACAATTTGTTTTCCTCAATCATAAATATCTTCATCCAATACTTATATCTACAAATTTTAGGATAAGAATAATGAAATACAGAGATAAGAGAGCTTAATTCCTTAGGTCCCCAACAAACTTTGTTTCCCAAGTAGGATACTAGATTGATTTAGAGAAGTCAATTTTGCCGCAACAAACACCTTAAAAAGCAGCCCAGCACCAAACTCTATATAAAAAAATTTTGGAAAAAAAAATACTGAATAGTATCATTTTTGGACAAACAGATTTTTAAAAGACTCTTAAGCAAAAAGAGGAATCAAGAAAAGGAAAGAGTTTGCTTATTGTTGCTGCAGTCACCACACCACAAACTCCGGTTCAATTATGTTAAAGTCCATATCACGATTCACCCTCACAAATTTACAAAACAAACATTGGCAGCTTATAAAGAAAGAATATTTTTCTTTAGTGAATTTGAGTCCAAAATAGCAAAACCTTTGGACTAACAATGGACTAGGCAGGATGTTGCCAGTATCTTCTCAATTTCAATGACAACAAAATCAATCAGCAACAATTCAAGATTACAAATTATGATGCAAATCCAGAGAGATAAGTTAATTCAAGAAAGCACACCTTATTCCCATCACTACAGGATAAAGAAAAATTTGAATTACTGTCCCATGACAGCCATATTAAGGACACAATCTCTGTTAAACTACATGTAATGGAAGTTTCAAAACCCCTATAAAACCAACATCTAAGAAAAGCTATCACATGCCCAAGTACTAAAAAGAAAGCAAGCAAAAAATTATCCCCATAATTCTTATGATTGTAGCAAAGATTAACAACGGACTAGGCTGGACATTCACAATATCTGCTAACTTTTGATGGCTACAAAATAATCAGCAACAATTCAAGATTATAATCTATATATTACTAAAAGCTGAAGCGTAGCATTTAATGTTGATACTCTCACGTTAAGCCACATCAGCAACCATGTAATTTCCATACTCTTTTTGTATTTTTCCAAAAAATTTAAAAAAGTTTTTACACCTTTTAAAATACTAATAATCTCCACCATAAATTTAAAATAGTTTTGATACATTTTAATTCCACCATAATCTTCACCATAAAGCCCACTTCTTATACATTTAATTCCACCATAAAGCCAAAACCCAAAGCCATTTCAACCTAGACCTTTTGTGAAACCCTTTTTGAAACACGATTACAAAATTTTTCTCACAAAACCTTTTCCTTGCCCTTCCCACATTTTCTTTCTCCACATTTTGTTCCTTTGAAACACAATTACAAAATTTTCCATGCAAAACCCTTTCCTTCCCCTTCCCCACGTTTTATTTTTCCATGTTTTGTTCCTTCCGACGTTTCTATTCTAAGGTTTCACATTTACTACACGGTTTCAGATTCCTTCCCCTTCTCCTTCCCCACGTTTTGTTTCTCCCAACCTTTCTGTTCTCCGGTTTCATATTTACTTCATGTTAGCCTTTCTGTCTTCCTTCCTTTCGGTCTTCCTCTCTTCCAAGTATATAAATACTGACATAAGCTAGATGATTCGATTGAGGTATTTCTAAATCCCAGTTTATAGTTTTGGATTTAATTCCTGCCAATATATAGCTCCTTTCATAAAAACAAGCGTATATTCATGGTAAACTAAAGACAATGTTCTGTCTATTAGTAGCTAAACCACTTCTTTCTTCTCTCTGTGTACGTTATTCTCCCTCTCTCCTCTGCTCCCTTTACTCTATTTCTTACGACAACTTTGAGACAATTTTTCCATACAAGTTATTTGCAAGCAAAGCCCCAAAAGCAAGAACATTGTCAGGCTAGCACCCACCTTCAACAGAATCCCACAACAGTAACACCACCGACACCACATCGATAAAGGTATTTTCTTATATACACAAATTTTGGCAATAATTATGATTTAGGTTTGATTGTTATGGGCTACTTAGTTTTGATTTACGTATCAGGCCTAGATTTGATTTTGATTAAGGTTTAAAATTTGAAATTGGTTTGAGAGAGTTAGAGAGATGAGAAAGAGAAGGTTTTGATTAAGGTTTAAAATTTAGAATTGGTTTTGATTTACGTAGACAGTTTTTATTGGTCTCCCTCAGCCCATGCCAAAAAACCCACATGGTTAGCCCCTCTCTTATTTCAATCAATTTGCTTTCCTCATCCTTTACGTTTATAATTATGTTCCTTTCACTTTTTAAATTTTATCTTTATATGCTAGAAATTTACATATTTCTTTAATATATTTTTTGAATAGCTTTTCGTTATTCAAATTTAATCTTCTCCAAACTATTAGAGTCTTTTTATTTGGACAAGTTTAGACACTAAAAAGAATCTTTCTCTTTTGACAAGTTCGGATGTAGCCTCTACCTCTCCATAGCAAATCTCTCTCCATCATTTTTGGGGTTTCTTATTAATGTGTGTTTCATCTATGTATTTTGTTATTGTTGATGGGATTTGAAAATATTCTTTTTGTTTATCTATTAAAGAATACAACTTTGTGTTTATTAAAATTATAAACTGTTGCTACTTATTGGGTTGTGCTCAATGCATTTTGTGATTTGTTGTTTAATCCTAGGCCCAAGGTGAACTCATCATCATCTCTCACCAAAGCCACTGCAAAGCTGAATAGAGGTAATCTAAGATAAACAAGTTGCTTTCTTTCTCTTTTGAAGTTACAATTTGGCAAAGGCATCCAAAAAATTTACAAAATAATTTATTAGATGTAGGAAGCCAATTGCTTGCAAGTGAGAGAGGCTACAATTTCAATGAATTTGTTCTAAAATATCAATCTCCACCTATTCCTATGACACGTATTTTGGTAGTAAACTTGGGACTGTTCCGCTTGACAATTAGAACATTAACAAATATGCTCTTTGTTCTATATGAGATATATACATGTTGATTGTCATATTTATGTAGACATGTACTTATGCATGTCTATGTGCTTTTGCTTTTGGAAAATTTTACATTTTTGAGGTCCTTGAGTAAAGGATCTATTATTTGTTTTTGTTTTTTGTTTTGGTTATGTGTATATGTGTGTTTTGATGTGCTAAGCATTCCAATTTTTGGTACTATTCAGTTTTGAGAGGTAGATGTTGAATTGTGTTTATGTTTTAGCAAATCTAACATTGATCATCTTGAATGTCATTTTATTTTATAGAAAAATTGAATTACCATAAAAGCGATGAATGTAGTAGACAAAAAATAAAATATAGAGGCCATCTATCTATTCATTGCATGTACTTGCTGTATTTATTTATTTATGTTTGTTGTTGCACATGATGAAGATGGGGTTGCATACTATTCTTGCTTTATTGATTTCTTTTTTTTGTCCCTTTTTTTTGTAATAAGCTTAATGTAATTTCTATATTTGAATTTTTTTTCTCCTTTGTTTTTATTAATTTTTTTATTTTATATGTTGTTTTTAATTAGCACCAAAAGAATGTACTACTATGTATGTACTTTACCAAAAGGTATAATTTGGTTCAATGAAAGAATTTTGATGGAATGTGAGCAAGCTATTGGGGGTTTAATACATAAATTTTGAAGTTAGAATAGTGTGTTGAATTTGGCAAATTTATGGTAATGGAATAGTGTGAAAATTTTAGAAACTTCTCTGTGCAGGCAAACAACTTGAGTCCAGAAATAAGGCCGTGAACATCTAGGTAGTCTCTTTGCATGTTTTTGTTTCAATTCTTTTCCTTCCTCTAATATAGTTTAGTTGTTTAATTTGTCAGTTGAAATTGAAATAAAAAATTTTCCTTTTTCTAGATGAAATTGTTTGAGTTTGTATTCTATCTATGATCGTGTTTAGTCTTTTTATGTGGGGACAATTTTGGGTTTTTTTTTTTTTTTTTTTTTTTGTCTTTTTATGTGGGGACAATTTTGGGTTTTTTTTTTTTTTTTTTTTTGAATTTGAATGATGTAGGGCCCTAAGTTGCCAATGGTTTCTACGATTTTGATGAGCACTTTTTGGGAAATCTAGGCTTTTACTTTGGTTAATTTTTTTTTTTTTTTTCATTTTTAATTTGAATTGTCATAATTCTCAACTAATAGCATCATTGAATTTTGTGCATTCATGTTCTCCTGTTTGAAAATGTAAAACACCCTATCTTCATCTTGCGTTTTTCAATTCGTAGCCTGTCATTAATATTGGGCTAGAATTTGTTGGTTTAGGCTTGGTTACATTTACATTTTTTAATCTTTTTCTCATGAGATGATAGGATATGAAAATGGGGTTATGTGCCTCTTGCAATATTTAAACATGTGTTGGAGGTTGTGTTCTATATAATTGCACGTTTTTGGTACATGATTTTTGTTCATATTCATTGCAGCATAATAGTTTCCAACTTTTTCCCCTCTCCAATCTTTAGTTCTTTGAGTTATTGTTCTTTTTGGTGAATAAATATCTTTGATATTGTTAGATCTTTCGCATGTGGTCTTCTAGGGTAAATATGAAGGTGAATTTTAATGATTCAAACAAATTTATTGATTTAAACTATGCAATTATATAAGTTAGATTTTATTTCTTTTTGTTGTCTTATGCTTCTTCTCCTCTTTTATATTTTTATTTTTTTTATTTTTAAAGAAAGTAAATACATGTGTAGGGTGGTATACCATTGTTTAACAATTTTTCTTTGGAGTAGCTTCGTGAATTTTGAAGGAGGAAGGTCGTGGATACTTTGCTAATGCTTGCTATATGTAGGGTTGAACTTGGACATTGATGCCGAAATATATCTGAGGAACTTCATCTTTTAGACTTATCAAATTTTTATGTCTCTCGTCTTTCGAATAATGATTCAAAGTAATTGTTTATTCAAGTAATTATAGGTAATTGTGATTTTAATGCTGAGTCCACTTGACACTTTTCTTAGTGTTCTTTGATTCAATGTTTCTGTGTTGCTCACAATATGGATGTTATGGAATCAATGATTCACTTATTTTGGGTTGGTACTATTTTTAGTTTAGAAAGAAAAGAAAAAGGTTTATGGGTTTTTATTTATGCAATTAGTATTTTATTTTATATTTTATTTGTAGTTTTCAATGCAACTAATATCAATTCAGAATACATACATGAAAGTGGAAATGGCAATGCTTGATGATCTTTTTTTTTTTTTTTTTTTTTAAAAATTTAATTCTCCCGTGTATCACACGGGTTAGCGACTAGTTATGATTAAAATCCATGGACGCAAGTTAATTCCAAGCACACATCATGCCAATCACAACAAGATAAAGCAAACCTGTATTATTGACTCTTCACATCCAGTTTCAAGTCACGATCTTTGTTAATCTATCTGCTCCACACAAATAAGATGCATTACCACTCTCAAATTGCAATGGCAGTTTCAAATCCTCTAGGAAACCAAGGTCATCATACCAACTAGTAGAGCAATAAAAGGCATTCAAAGAGCCCAAGTCATGCAAATCACCATAGGATCTGCCACACCTATAAAAGGCATTACCACATACAAATTAGATACAAGCTTGCCAAAATAGAATGACTAACGTCAAACAAGAATTACAAAGGAAGTTTCTAAACCTCGTTTAGTGAGACTGACTCAAGGAAACAAAATCCTAAAAAGTAGCATAAATGGCCCAAGTATAAGAAAGAATTAAAACAATTGGAAAAATATACTTATAATTTATATAATTGTAGAAGAGAATAAAGAAAGCAAGGGGGAAAGTAAAGATTGCTTTTCGCCAGACAAAACTCCATCGCTTAAGCTGCCAACAACAAGAAGAACAAGAAGCTTTAAGCTGCCAAGCCCCAAAAAAAATTTTAGTGAGAATTTCTCACATGCACCTAGAATTGCAAAAGTTGCAAAACGAATAGAAAAACTCATCCTTACAAGGAACATATTATTTTTTTAGCATTCAAAACAACCATTTTTAAACCTCTGCTCTTATCCAATATGACTGCCCAATGACAAAATTGATCTTAGGTTCTTAAAAGTTGAAATAAGTACATTTACCAAAAAAAGTTGTAATAAGTACATGTAGATAGCAGTTAGAAAAAGGGGTGGACAAAAATGTCGAGTAGTGCCAGGATTAGTTAAAACTGAACAAATGGAGCCTAAAAAACTCATAATGCAGGCACCAGTTTTTGTTTACAATGTTAATTTAAATTTAAAAACTCATAAATACCTACCAGCCAACAATACGGATTGTGCTCCTATACACAAGAACCAAATTGATCTAGAAAAACCAACTTCACCGAAACAAATAAATTGTACACAAATAGTATAGTATCACATTTAGCAGGAACACTATATTAAAGGAATTATAAGCAAAATGTAAAATTCACAACAGTAAGAATTCGAGAAAGATTTAAGACTTCTACATAAACTTGACTGCTCAAGTACAAAAAAGTCCAAGTCAGTTCCCCTCCTGCAGACAGATCAAAATAAATAATCAAACATTCTCCACATAAAAGAACAAAATGGACATCACCAACTTATAAAGAAGCATGTCATTCAGTGCTCAAGTATGAGTCCAGAACGGCAAAAACTTCAGATTGAAAATGGAGTTGGTTGGACATTGACAAGTATCCACCCACTCATTTTCTACAACTAAATAATCACTTAGCAATAATCTAAGGTTACAAATTATTAAACCTTTCCGAACGAATTAGCTGCTTCATAATCGTAACCTACGATGCAAACCTTTCAAACTTTTATCCAATGAACTATAATGCAAACCTAGAGACATAAGTTAGATCCATGTCAATTCTCAAAAACCCAACTCATAAAAATCTTCACAAGATGAAGCAAAAATCTGTATTATTTACCCTCAGCAACCATTTTAAGGTCACGAACTTTGATATTTACCTGCCGTATAACAATAAGAGGAATTACCATATTCAAAATTGAATGACCAAAAATTGAATGAGACAAGATAGAGGAACAAGAATTGCAAGGGAAATTTCAAACCCTTACCAGGTGAGACATTGAATTTGTAGCAATCCAGAAAACCAAAGCCTCCTGAGAAGAGCAATTATTAGGTCCAAAAATTAGAAAGAATAAAAACAAGCCAAAAAATGTATAGTTCTTATGATTGCAAGAGAGAAAAATGACGGCTGAGTAAAAGAGAGATTTGCATTAAGTATGAAGGTTTAGAGCTAAATCAATGAGAATAGTGAGGAAGGGAAGAATAGAGAGACAGAGAAAAGAATGGTTAAGGGCATTCACTTGTCTACCCCACACCTTAGCATATATTTATATCAGGGTTATAACAAGATTACAAAAATACCCTTATTAATATGCTAAAATAAACGACAACTAGAACTAAGCCTAACACATTAAATCAGACTTAGCCACTTTGCTGCTAAGCACCAAAAGTAAAATAAAAAAAGGTTCCTAAAGACATACACAAAACAATTAATTGAAGAACTATTCACTAGAATCCAACAATAATAAAGATAAATTGTTCTAACTTTGAAATCTCTTGTCTTCTCTATTGCCAAATATTTGTTGACAAGGTTATTGTTAAATATTTGGTCACAAGGATATCAATCATCAACAATAAAAGTTCACAAATCATGACCCAAATCCAGAATTATAATGTTAATTCTATGTAATTCCCAAAAAGTCCCAACTAATGCTAGGAAAAGAGAAAGCTGAACCTGTATTTTTTTCCCCTCTACAACCATATTCAGGTCACACAGTTATATTATTGCCCTGCACCAATAAGAGGCATTGCCAGATTAGCCTGTGAATTCATTATTAAGGTTGCAAACACAGAATGACCATAAATAAAATAACACATCAAGAAGAAGGGACAAGATTGAAATAGAAGTTTTAAACCCTCACTCAATGAGACTGGAATTTATAATCCTCCTAGGGAAGGCAGTCAAGTATAAGAAATAAGTAAAAAAAGAAACATTATAATCCTTCTTGAAAATGAAAACTATTCAGTCACAAACCCATGTATTAGACAGAATTAAACCAACAAAAAAAAAGAGTTTATCGCCAAACTCAGCAGCTGAAGCTGTGAAGCACGCAAAAAAAAAAAAATTCTTGCTTCCTGCATACAGACTGTGACAATCCAAACTAGAAATAGAGCTGCTAAAAAAAAAAACAACAATATTTCAGTAGAAACCGGAAATTATAAAGATAAATTATTCTAACTCTGAAAGCCCTCATCTTCTCTATTGCCAAATATTTTATGACAGCAATATCAATTTGCAACAATCCAAGTTCACAAATAATGACACAAATTAAGGAATATAATGTTAATTCCATGTAATTCCTAAAAAGTCCAACTAATCTAGGAGAAGAGAGCAGAACCTGTATTGTATTCCCTCTACAACCATATTCAAGTCACACATAATTATATTCTTGCCCCGATCCAATAAAAGGCATTGCCAAATTAGCTTGTGAATTCATTATTAAGGTTGCAAATGCAGAATGATCAAAAATTAAATAAGGCATCAAGAAAAGGAAAAAGGAATTGCAATATCAGTTTAAAACTCTCACTCAGTGAGACTGGAATTATAATCCTCCTAAGAAAGTCAGTCACAAACCTAAGTATTAGAAAGAATTAAAACAAGAAAAAACTATCCTTCAAACTCTTATCATTGAGCAGAAAAAATAATAATAAATAAAAAGGGAAAGGAAAGCCTACTGCCAAATCAGACTCCACTGCTTAACCTGCAAAGTACCAAAAAATATGTATATATAACCTGCTTCCTGCATAAACACTATAAGTCGCAAACCAAGATGATCAGTTCCATTTAACATGCCTTTAACCGAGGTGGCATTGGCATTGACTTCCCACATGAGCAAACTGGAAAATACAGAATCCTAACAACACAGTTTAGGACAACATTAAATTACATAATACTAGTTAAAGGCATGTTTCATTCAGAAGCAAAAAAAGAAAAACACCAAATCAACCTTAGGTCCGCAAGAAAATGCAGCACCCCTAGAATTAAATAAACTCTAATAATGCAGCCTGGGAAGCACAAAATCCAAGCTAGTAAAAAAAAATATAAATATAAAAAAAAAAAAAGGCATTATTATTTTAGGAAAAATGATTTGAAGAAAGAAAAAAGTCAGGCAAGTAGGTACAGGAGAATACAGATCAAAAGTATAATCTAAAACACGGGTAAAAAGGCTATGATAAACAAAAATAATCAATATAAAACACCTTTTAAGTCACAATAATGGGAAAAGTAGCAATAAGAAATAATTGAGAAAACGAAAGAAAAGTGTGATGTCACTCCAACAATTTGTTTTCCTCACTTATAAATATCTTAAGTAGGATACCAGATTGATTTAGAGAAGTCAATTCTGCTACACCGAATGCCTTAAAAACCAGCCAAGCACCAAAATCTACTTAAAAAAATTGAAAAAAGAAATACTGAATAGTATCATGTTTGGGAAAACAGTGTTTTAAAAGACTCACAAGCAAAAGGAGAAATCAAGAGAAGGGAAGAGTTTGCTTAATGTTGCAGTCACCACAGCACAAACTACTGCTCAAGTATGTTAAAGGCCAAATCACAACTTTCCCCTCCTGTAGACATATTGTTATCAATAACCCCAAACATCACCCTCACAAATTTTCATAACAAATATTGGCAGCTTATAAAGAAGAATATTGTTGTTTAGTGAATTTGAGTCCAAAATAGCAAAACCTTCGGACTAACAATGGACTAGGCAGGATACTGGTAGTATCATCTCATTTTCAATGACTACAAAATCAAATCAGCAACAATTCAAGATTACAAATTATGATGCAAATCCAAAGAGATAAGTTAATTCCAGAAAGCACATTAAATCAAACTAGAACTAACCCTAACACATAGCATAAATTATATTAGGGTTATAACATGATCAGCAAAATAAGAGGCACTGCTAGACTAGCTTGTGAATTCATTATTGATGTTGCAAACACAGAATGACCAAATATAAAATAACACATCAAGAAGAAGGGACAAGAATTGCAATAGAAGTTTTAAACCCTCACTCAGTGAGACTAGAATTTATAATCCTCCTAGGGAAGGCAGTCTCAGACCCAAGTATAAGAAAGAAAACAAGAAAAATATACCCTTCACACTCTTATCAATGTAGCAGGGGAAGAAAGAGGAGGAATGGAAAACCTATTGCCAAATCAGACTCCATTGCTTAACTACAAAGAACCAAAAAAAAAAAAAAAAAAATTAAAGAATCCTGCTTCCTGCAAAAACACAATAAGTGGCAAACCAAATTGGATATATGGTGCTACTAATATAGGATGACCAGTTCCACTTACAGCCAAAAAGACATCAACAAAAACAAAGACAAGAAGACAGATGTAGAAAGCTCACACCCTTGGTGGCATAGGCATTGACTTCCCGCGTGAGCCAACTGAAAAACAAAGAATCGCAACTACATAGTTCAGGGTAACTTTAAATTACAACATTAACACTAATAAAAAGCATGTTTCATTGAGAAGCAACAAAACCAAATCAACCTTAGGTAAAGAAAAGTCACCACGATCTTTGTTAATCAGAGGATTACCACTCTTAAATTGCAATGGAAGTTTCAAATCCTCTCGGAAACCATAGTTAAAGCCCAAGCCCTAACTGCACTTTTCCTTTGCTTTCCTTTGTTAACTCACTCATACCCAATTCTCCTATGGTAAGAAAAAACAATCACATGCCCTGGTATTAGAAAGAAAATAAACTAGCAAAACATTATTCCCATAATTCTCAAAAATTGTAGGAGAGAATTACAAAAACAGGAAGAAAAGTGAGCTTCTCGCCAAATCAAACTTCACCCAGCCCAGAAAAAAAATCTGCTTCCTACAGATATGTTAGGATTGAGACATGCACTCAAAACTGCAGAAGTAGCAAAACAACCGAACATCTCTCCTCTCTGCAAGATAAAACTTATACTTCAAAAGCAATAAGAGAAAAACAGAGAGATCACCTGAAAAAATAGAAAGAAAAAAGGAGGCCCAAAAAAAAAAAAAAAGTGTAGGAACTCAAGAAACATCACATCAGACCGCTTAATAGCTAGTATGCCCAAATTTGTGACTAGGCAAGTGACAAGAACTGTTGCATTTATTCTACACTAAGTATTAATGAGATTTCCCCAACAAAACGAAAGAGAATCAGCGCTAAAAGGAAATAGCAGTCCAAGACATGCCCATCATAAGTAGGAAAAGAAGGCCACCCAAAAAAAAAAAAAAAAAAAAAACACAGATTGCAGGACAATTTTGTTTTAAAAAAGAAAAAGAAAAAAAGGACAAAATTAGCAGTCCAAGACATGCCTGGAAAAGGAAAAACAACAAAAAAGGAAACAAACACAGAGACAAATAAGAAAAGCATAAGTATGAAATTCACTGACCCATATATAAGTTTATAACAGAATTTATGCTATACAAGTTTTTAACCTTTTACATACTTCTTTCAAAATTATTTTCTTTAAATTGCATTTCCCCACAATATCTCGGCAATGATTGTGATTATCGTATTTTTTGTTTTTTATTACGACTAAAAAAAAAAAAAAATTGACTATGTGAATATGGCATTTCAGTGGTTGAAATAATGGAACTCATTCTCCATGATCTTAAGAGTCAATGAGAATACATTTTTAACATTCTAGGATGAGGAAATCAATCAGCAATAACCCAAGATTACAAATTATGATGCAAATTCTCCATTTAATTCCCAGAAAGCTCAACTCATACCAATCACTACGGTATGTGATCTGCCCACACCAATAAAAGTCATTACTACATACGAATGAGATATAAGCTTGCCAAAACAGAATGACTAAAAATCAAAAAAGAAAGAGGGACAAGGGGACAAGAATTCCAATGGAATTTTCAAAACCTCGTTGAGTGTGATTGGAATTTATAAATGCATACATGTCAAAAGTATTAGAAAGAATTAGAACAAGTAGAAAAATATCCTTCCAATCATTTGATTGTAGGAGGGAATAAAGAGAACAAGGGAGAAAAAGAAAGCTTATCGACAAACCATACTCCACCACTTAAGCTGCCTGGCACCAAGAAAAAAAAATCTAGTAAGAATTTTTCATATGCACACAGAATTGCAATAGTTGCAATAACAACACGAAGAACTCTTCCTTACAAGGTAAATCTTATACATCTTTCTCATTCAAAACAACTATATTTAAAGCTGGCTGCTTTTATCCTATATGAATGCCCAATGATGATATTGATGACCTTAGGTTCTTAAAAGTAGTAAGAAGTGCAAGTAGACAGCAGTAAAAAAAAGGAACCACAACAAAAATACCAAGTAGTGCAGGGATTAATTAAAACCAAACAGATGAAGCCTGAAAAACACACAAGCACCAATTTTTGTTTACAATGTAAATTTAACTTTTAAACCCATCATTACCAGCCAGCTAACAATAAGGGATTCTGCTCATACAGACAAGAACCAAATCACTCAAGAAAAGCTAACTTCACAGAAATAAATGCCTTCATAGAATAGTATAGCATCACATTAGTGGGAACACTATATTAAAAGACTTATAAGCAAAATGTAAAATTTAAGACCCCCCCAAAAAAAAAAAAAGAGTTTCTTATAATTCTGACCTACACCAATAAGAAGCATTGCCAGATTAAGCTGTGAATTCGCTATTGAGGTTGCCAACACATAATGACCAAAAATAAAATAAGACAGCAAGATAAAGGGAGAAGAAATGCAATAGAAATTTCAAACCCTCACTTTGCAAGACTGGGAATTATAATCCTTCTCAAAAATGAAACCTAGGAAATTCAGTTACAAACCCATGTATTAGACAGAATTAAAACAAAAAAAAAAAAAAAAATGTATCCTTAAAATTCTTATGCTTTAAGGAGAGAAAAACAAAAGGAAAGAAAAAAAGTGTTTATCACCAACCATCTTAAGGTCACAAACTTTGTAATTTACCTGTCCCACAAAAATAAGAGGCATTACCATATTCAAATTAAACAAGACAAGAAAGAGGTACAAGAATTGCAAGGGAAATTTCAAACCCTCACTAGGTGAGACAGAATTTATAGCAGTCCTAAAAACCAAAGCCTGAGAAAAGTAGTTACAAGTCCATGAATTAGAAAATTAAGACAAGCCAAAAATTGTATAGTTCTTATGTTTGCAAGAGACTAAAGGACCAAAAAATAAATAAAAAATCTTGTAGACATATGAGGAATATATTTTTGTCATGCACTAAGAAAGCAAAACAACTAATAAAAAAAAAAACTTCAATATTTCAGTAGAAACCAACAATTAAATAGGTAAATTATTCTAACTCTGAAAGCCCTGGTCTTCTATTGCCAAATAGTTGATGATAGCGATATCAATCAGCAACAATCCAAATTCACAATATGACACAAATTAAGAAATACAATTTTAATTCCATGTAATTCCCAAAAAGTCCAACTAATCTAGGAGAAGAGAAAGCAGAACCTGTATTGTTCTCCCTCTACAACCATATTCAGGTCACACATAGTTATATTCTTGCCCCAATCCAATAAGAGGCATTGCCAGATTAGCCTGTGAATTCATTATTGAGGTTGCAAATGCAGGTTGAACAAAAATTTAAATAAGCCATCAAGAAAAAGGAACAAGAATTACAATAGAAGTTAAAAACCCTCACTCAATAAGACTGGATTTATAATCCTCCTATGAAAGCCAGTCACAGACCCAAGTATTAGAAAGAATTAAAACAACAAAGAATTATCCTTCAAACTCTTATCACTGTAGCAGAAATAAAATAAAAAGGGAGGAAAGGAAAGCCTATTGCCAAATCGGATTCTATTCCTTAACCTGCAAAGTACCAATATATATATATATATATAACCTGCTTCCTTCATAAACACAATAAGTAGCAAACCAAATTGGATATGGTGGAAGATCAGTTCCCCTTAAAGCCAAAAAAATCAATAGGAACAAGACAAGAAGACAGATGTAGGAACCTCACAACCTTGGTGGCGTTGGCATTGACTTCCCATGGAAAATACAGAATCGAACTTCACCCAAGGCCAAAAAAAAAAAAAAATCTGCTTCCTACAGATATGTTAGGATTGAGACATGCAAACTTATACTTCAAAAGCAATTTGAGAGAAAAACAGAGAGATCCTCCATATAAGTCTGAAACCCCTTGCAATTTCTTGAAAGAAACCCTAGGTCTTGAAAAAAAAAAAAAAAAAAAAAAAAAACCTAATTTGCAGGTATCAAACAAAATCATATCATTCAAAACGATCATGAAACTCAGAAAAGAAACCCTAATTTAAAGAAAACCTAGAAAATCGCCAGGTATTGAGGAAAAAAAAAGCCTATTTTAAGGAAAACCTGAACCTCTGAAAGCAATCATGGAAATCGTAATCGGTAACGAATAAAATTTAAATGCATAGAAGAAAATATTACCGTTAGAGACATTTAAGTAAGGAAAAAGAAGAAAAAAGCAAGTTATGAAAATATGAGGAGGGTTGGGTACTGGTGGGTGTATATAGGAAACAGAGACCAGCGTCGGGTTCTTATTACGCGTTTCCGACTCGGACTCGGACTCGTTCCCTTAAAATATTTATATATATATATATATTTTTTTTTTTTTTTACATTAGCTTAAATAATATTGATAAAATTTTTTTTTAAAAGGTTTTAATTTATAGGTCTGTTCTTATGATAGTTTTTCATCATCAGACCAAGACACCAATATTTTTGGTGTAGGCAGAAATTAAACTCTAAATCTCTTATTCAACCATAAAAATTTTACTAGTTAAGTTAGTTGGAACCCACACTTGTATTAAATTTTTAATTACTCTATGAATGCTACGAACATTTTATTAATAAACAAATTAAATTAGTGAGTACCAACCTACATATTATCTTGGCTTCTTTTTTGTTTTTAGTACTTGCCAAAAGAAACGTCTCCACTCATTTCATTCATTCAGTGCCTAAAGATTGTTTTAAAAAATATATTTTATAATAATATTGAATACATATTGTCAATGAAATAATATATCCAAGACCTAGCCAATGGCAATGTTAGTACAATTGGTGGACATGATGAGNCTCAAACGTCTTTCCTCCCTAGCAGTCTGACCATGTTTATCCATGCTAGTAAGGCTTTGTACTCGGCCTCATTGTTGGTGGCCGAGAATCCTAGTCGTAACAACTTTTCTATTATTAATTTCTCAGGTGTAATCAGTACAATCCCCACACCTGCTCCCTTTTGGTTGGAAGATCCATC
This sequence comes from Quercus suber, assembly GCF_002906115.3. Classification (NCBI taxonomy): domain Eukaryota; kingdom Viridiplantae; phylum Streptophyta; class Magnoliopsida; order Fagales; family Fagaceae; genus Quercus; species Quercus suber. The sequence goes on along the minus strand of NW_027069929.1, from coordinate 124,880 downwards.
CGTGTAGACTTGCCATGATAGGGCAGTAGTGACCGATGAGACTAGTGTACCTATGGTTGTGCTTTCCTCCTTGAGGACACCTTCAGCGAACTTTGCTACAAAGTCTGCTTGGACTTGGCCTTTTATGGCAGTCTGGGGCATGTACTTAACATCATAGGCCCCCCAACTTGGTCTCCCACTTAGCAATCTTGCCAGTATAATCGGATTTGCTCATTAGAGCCTGTAAGGGCAGCTGAGTAAGTACCACCACAATATGGGCTTGGAAGTAATAAAGGAGTTTCCTTATGGTGTGTGCAATGGCTAGTATTGCTTTTTCCAAGGGAAGATAGTGCATCTCAACCTCCTACAAGGATTTGCTAACATAATAAACGGGCCTCTAAACTTCGTCCTTGTTTCTGATTAGGACAAAGTTGATAGCATGTTTGGTGATTGCTAAGTATGCATACAATACTTCCACCTTATTAGGTTGGGAAAGTACCAGTAGATTGGATAAGTATTGTTTGAGATCCTCGAATGCCATTACGAACTCCTCGGTCCACTGAAAATCCTTCCACTTGTGCAGCAATTGGAAGAACAAACGACACATATCCGCAGACTGAGAGATGAACCTATTTAGAGCTGCTATCATCCCAATCAGCCTATGCACTTCCTTGGGATTTTGAGGAGGGTGCAAGCTACTAATGACCCTGATTTGCTCTGGATTAACTTTGATTCTGCGGTGGGTTATCAGGTACCCAGGAATTTACCCAAACTGACCCCAAAAGAGCACTTGGACGTGTTGAGGCATAGTTTATGTTTCCTTAGTGTTGAGAAATTTTCTCCCAGATCGCTAGGTGATTTTCTATCCTCTTGCTCTTCACTACCATATCATTGATGTATGCCTCCATGTTCCTTCCTATCCGCCTTTCATACATACGTGTTACCATTCTTTGATAAGTGGATCCTGCATTTTTGAGTCCGAAGGGCATCACCTAATAATAATAGTTTCCATTGGAGGTGCGAAAGGTTGTTTTCTCCTGGTCAGGTAATGATAGAGGTATCTGGTGGTAACATTGAAAGCCATCCAAAAAGCTCATTTGAGGATGTCCCACCGTGGTGTCCACAAGTTAGTCAATTCTAGGAATAGGGAAGGGGTCTTTTGGGCATGCCTTATTTAGGTCAGTGAAATCTACGCATACTCGCCACTTCTCGTTTTTCTTCTTAACCACTACTGTGTTAACCAGCCACTTAGCGTAGAAGATTTCCTCAATAGCTCCAGCCTAATTCAACTTGTTTACCTCTGTTCTAACTGCCTCGACGTGATCCTTGGATGACTGCCGAGGAGGCTATCTATGACATAAGGCCTTAGGATTTACGTTCAGTCAGTGGTAGGCTAACTCAGGATCAATTCCTGCCACGTCATAGGCATTTTAAGCAAAAATGTGTGCCTACTTAGGAACTCCGTTAGTTCTTCCTTCTCTACGAGCGGCAACTGTGTGCCTACTTAGAAATATTACTCCGGATCAAGCCATATCATTACCCTTTCCAATTCCTCAAATGACTCTCCTGGTGCCTCAATTTGCTACCCATTTGTAGCCTCCTTTAATTGTTATTGGATTGCATCCTTATTCATCGCGGTAGGGTCTAATGATTACCGTGTAATTGCTAACACTAGACATTGCTTGGCCATAGCCTAATTACCCATTAGCTCTTCCACCTTCCCGTGGGCAGGGTACTTGACCCTCAGGTGCATGGTTGAGGGAACAGCTCCCATGGCATGAAGCCAAGGTCTACTAAGGATAGCAGTGTACGAGGAGAACGCCTCTACCACTATGAAATTCACTTGGACTTCCATGTCTCCGACTTGTAAAAGGAGTTTGATCATTCCTCAAGGGACTACCATTTTGCCATCGAAGCCCATTAGTGGAGAAATACACGTATCTAGGTCCTCGGGCCTCAAGTTCAGCCCCTGGTACAAGTCCAGGTACATTATCTCAGCCTAGCTTCCTTGGTTAACTAGTACCTTCTTGACATCATAGCCCTTGATCCTTACAGTAACCACCAGGGCGTCATCATGCAATTGAAGGGTTCCTCACTTGTCCTTCTCAAAAAAACTCAAGTTAGGGGGGACTGTCCCCCTTGCTTTTTTGTGAGTCTAACATCTAGTCTCCAGGTCAGTGCCTCCCTCCACGGCTATGACTCGAGGATTTAGCTTGATGTCCCCTCCTGACCTACCCAGGATCATATTAATGGTGCCCAATGCTGGCCAAGGATTGTCGTTTCTATGTACCCCGCTCCCTGAGTGTCCGACCTGTTCCACAAGCTAATGTAAGAAATAATCAAGTTTCCTTGATCTTTCCAATTGTGATTGAGGTGATCCCGAAGAGTCCTACAGTCCTCGGTTGTGTGGCCCTTGTCCTTATGGTAATGGCAATAGAGGTTTTGGTTTCTCTTGGACAGATCCCCACCCATCCTGTTGGGCCACTTGAAAAATGGTTCGTTTCTTATCTTCTCTAGTATTTGGTGTACCAGCTCCTTGAACAGTGAATTGATCATTTGAACTCCCACGGATGCCATATGGCTAGGGAAGTCTCTTCGAGGTCAGTCATTATGGTATCCTCCTCCTCGAGGATCCCTTTTCTCGAGGAATACTTTAGCCTTCCCTTTCCCCTGCATTTGCTCATCTTCTAATCTCTTGTACTTGTCTATGTGATCCATAAGCTGGCGCATGTTCGAGGCAGACTTCATTATCAATGATTTTCTCAGGTCATGCTCGGTCGGGAGACCGACCTTGAAGGTCCTTACTGCCACATCTTCAAAGTCTTCGTCCACTTCATTGTACATCTCCCAATGCCGGTCCGAGTAGCTTTTGAGGGTCTCCCCTTCCCTCATGGCCATAGATAGTAGAGCATCCAATGGTCTAAGGACCTTATTGTAGGTTATGAATCTAGCGCTGAATGCCCTAGTCAGTTTTTCAAAGGACCCTATTGACCCCTCATCCAACACGTCAAACCAACGCATGGCGACAGGCCCAAGACTAGAAGGGAACACCTTGCATATAAAGGCCTCGTTGCAGGCATGAACGACCATCTTCTGATTGAAATGGCTGACATGCTCCATAGGGTCAGTCCTTCTATTATATATGGTGAATGTTGGCGGGGAGAAACAGTGAGGGAGTTTAGCCTTGTTAATCCTCCTGACGAAAGGGGACATAGAAATCTGCTGTAGGGCTTTACTCATGGCGTCATTTCCCTTGGTGTGATGAGAAGGCCTATTTCACATATGTTGTTGCTTTTTTCTAGCTTGTCCCAACATGAGGAGGCTGGGTAGGTTTCGCTAGGCAGAGTTCTAGACCTACACCGTTATGATAGGTCACAGCTTTCCTTTGAGCCTTTACTTGATGGGGAGGATGGGCTCCTCCTATCATGCTTTTTGTACCTTAACTTTTTGCGCAAACGATCAACCTCCCATTGCAATAGTATCGTCTCCTATTCAGGTGAGGCTTGATCCCTGGACTTGGGACGATTTTGCTCAATACGTTTAGTGCGATAAGACCCTACCACAATACTTGGGGTATGTTGCCTGTCTCTCCTACGCTTCAAGTTAATGACTCCTCCTTACCTTGGCCTTTGTTAGCCATCAATGTTCGGGGCAGATCCTCAAGCACTTGTTGTTTCTTATAGATGGCGCCAATTGTAAGGACCAAAAAAGAGAGTTAGGGCCCAAGCCCACTTAGAATAGTGAGATGTTCCACTCAAGGTTGGCCCAAATCAATGATGTTTGTAAGAGATGGGAAAGAATAACAACAATGGGCTCTGCTAGAAGACACTAACTTGTGTTCAAGAAATGAATAAGCATCAAGCTTTACACAAAGGCTCCTGAGAAGGCAGAATTTGAATGGAAAGTAACACTATTCCCTGTTCTTCTCTCATCCACCACATTTTTCCCCCTTTTTTCGACGCCCTTTCCTTTCCTTATATAGCCCCATTCCATCACATCTACACCATTCATTTCTACCTCAACCTCCTCCTGTTTCGACACATGTTACCTTTCACATTTGAGAATATGATGGTAGGAACCTATTTAGCTGTGGCTTATACTGCTCAAGTCACCTCCTCATTAATGCGGCTGATAAAGCTATTCGCCTTAAATAATGCGGATGCAATAGGCTAGTCTGAGCCTAAAGCCTCCTTATTTCCCACTATCATCCACTCTCTTCAGATCCTAACTTCCCCTCCTTGGGCAGCTTCTTCCCTTGGGCCCATGACTTACAATACCTTCACATCATTATTGTGACCCCTCAACATCCTCCTCGGTTCTCGGGCCCATATTACGACCCATTAGCTCCCTCATCGGTCCACAAGTACCCACAAATATGATCTTATAGATTATAAAGCAAATAATATTCAATTGGCACAAAATTTGACATGGGTATTAAGAGCATAAAGAACATGCAATCCAATGGTTAAAATTTTGAAATATGTAGTAATATTAATGATATTAAGTAAGGTTGTAGCCTTAGGCCACAACCAATTTTGTAGCTAAACTTTGTCTTTTATATAAACGAAGATGTTATTAAAATGGCTTTTTATTTTTTTATTTTTTTTATTTTTTATTTTTAAATATACCATAATCGGTGGACAAATTATTCAAAAGAATGTACACCCATTCCATGGAACACATTTGAATTTTAAGGTAATTTTGAGAATGTTTATTATTTTTATTGCTTTTTTAGGGCTCACTTCTCTAATTTCTATTGTCTCTTTTGTTTGTATTTTTTTAGCCCAAAACTAAAAAGTTTGACCCAAATAGAATAAAATTTCATACTTTTCAATCAAAAATAAAAATATGAGCCTCAAATCAAAAGGCAACCAACAAAAAGAATTAATTTAAGTCTAAATTAGTACAAAATGGACCGAATGGACTGACCTGGAACAATAAATTGGACAAAACTGGACCGTATGGACTGAATGGACCAAACTGGGCTGAAGTAGACCAACATGGACAGAAAGGACCAATGAGGACTGAAATAATAACTTTCTTGACACTAATCCATCTAAATAATCACCACCATTTGAAATTGATCTGTAACATGATTCAGACTATATTCTACAATTTTAAAGATGTATAAACTGACACGTCATTTAAAATTTAAAATGGTGTGCAGACTATACATCATTGGAACCATAAAATTAAAGCTTAATCATAAATTAGAAGAATTAGAGAAGACTTGAAATAGAGAGAATCATGTTCCTTGTTTAAAGCTTCAGCATCTTGAAGCAGACTTTCAAGAATAAATATCATCAGTGATATATACATTTGTGAACCTATTAAGCACGTGTTTACTATTTCCAATGCACAAAAACACTCCTCCAAGATACCTGAGAATCTATTTCGCGGTTGCTCAATTTCATTTTTTAGGATTGGACAGAAAACAATTGCTAATTCCATTAACATGAGCTAATCAGGCTACATTTACACCATGAAATGCATTAAACTACATCTTTAGGCATAACGCGCTTTCTTCATTTCTTCCTTTACTTTCTCACATGTAGGAATATGCTTGGAACTTAGTTTCACGTGAGTTGTTAGGGGAGAACTCACTAGTGTTGCCTTGCCCCTTTTACAATATCTAACTCCTTAAGTATTATGTTTCCCTCTTGTATAATTTTTTTCCCATGTTAGCCTGGTATGAGTACATAGTGGTGTAGAATTTCAATACTCTTACGTTTCAACCCGCAAAAATGTTGCATCAATATTACCTCTAGGAATGTTAGACATAGAATAGGTACTACTAAACCCTAAATTTATCCTCCCATTTGTATAAATGAAACTAAAATCTCTATCTATTTTAAATAAAAATTTAGATTTTTTTTTTTAATATTTAATAGTTAGGTGCTTGTAATTTCAAAACTTTACGGATCCAAGGCGTAATCAGGATTTATCCATGCACTAATTGCACTACATTTGCCATGACACAATGACACACACAAAAATAAAGAAACAAAGAAGAAACCATTTTATTTGAAAATAAAATTATTTTTATGACATTATAGTAGGGGAAACTAGGCAAACTTTATTCAAACTATCTAGTGGTTCGCCTTCCCTATTACATATGTATTTATCCAAATTGTAGAATGACTAGAATTGTTTTTCAAGATAATCAACTACACTCTTGTCCAATTGGAAGGCCTTGATGAGAACATCGAGATTGATGGGAGGATCTGATCCAAAGACTGCGTTTGCTATGACAATTAGTCCAGGATTTTGACTACTGAAAGCAGAAAAGGACACAGCATTGGTCTCCCCAATGTTGAATTGGAAGTGAATCAGACCAATTGGAAATACAAAGATGTCTCCCTTGTTCAAAACTTTGGTGAAGAGTTTGTTTGGGTTGGATGTGACAAATCCAACTAAGAGAGTACCCTCTATGACTACCAAAAGCTCAGTGCCGCGAGGGTGAGTGTGAGGAGGATTCAGGCCATATGGTGCAAAGTCAATGCGAGCCAAAGATGTGCCTAGAGTGTTTAGGCCTGGAAATTTGTTGACGTCCACAAGATTGACACTTGATCCAAGTTTATTTGCAGTGTTTCCAGGAATATTGAGTCCACAGAAGAAAAAGTCGTTGGCTATGACAGTTGCTGGGTCCTTGCAAAATTCTCCATTCACAAATACTACACAAAGAAAAGTTTGTTATTGTCACGAATAAGACAGTTCTGTAACAATGGACAATAGCAAGTCATGTAGGAAAAAAAAAAAAAAAAATCTAATGCAGATGAAATAACAATCGGGCATAATTTCATTAATGTGTAGAACTTCATTATAATGATCTCGAAAAAACGCAGATGATGATAATAATACTACGTATGTATTGGTAATAATGGGGAGAGTGCATGCATGTACATACCAGCAGAATCGGTGTTGTTCATTCCAACACAAAAGTCTTGCAAAGGACTAGGGTCATCCGCTGAAACAAGGGAGGTTGCCAAAGCCAAAATGGCCACAATTACAACTTTCATCATATTTGAGTTCACTCTTGTTGTGTAGTATTTTGCGTATTCTTGCTTGGGTGAGGGATGAAAAACAATGCATATGGGAATGTCTATTTATTGAGAGGAGTCACTGAAGCGGTCTATGCATGTTTTTGCACAAACGGAGCATATAAGACTTGGTAATTCTTCAACTGTAATTAACACATTTTTTTATCTAATGGACGAACGAACCATTCTTTAACCACTACTTGTCGTGCACTACATATATAGTTTGAAAACCAATCAAATGGGACCTCTTCAATTTCATTGTGCGGTTTTAATGTTGCTTTGGTCCGATCCGATCTTATCAAAAATAATGTTTCTTTGGTCTACCCACAAATAAACCTTATGGTGATTGTATATTAAAAAATTGAAATGTCTGAAGCTCCCACGAATGTTGACTCTGTGCTGATCAGTAATGAAATGTTCAGCCGTCGGGGATGTGCAATATACCAATGTTTGGCTTATATTGTTGATCTTATCTTAATTGGTAGTTACTAAATACTTTTTAATGGTTAATTGTTAGATTTAGTGTGGGTTTGGATAGCAATTATTCAGCGTCTGGGTTTTCCTATTTTGGTTTTTTTTTTTTTTTTTTCTGCTGCTGCGCACACGTTTGAGGGACAAACGGCTACTGTTTATGAACAGTTTCCGTATTTTGTTGACTTTTCAGCATTTTTATCTGTTCTATAGGCCTTGTGAACAGTGTACGGGACCTACAAATTTCACTTTTCAGCAATTTTTTCATTAAAATTGAGTCCTATAACACTATTTACACATTTAAAAATTATTTTGCTACAGTATTTTCAGTTTTCAATTTTTAGTTTCAGTAAAATAAGTTCTATACAAACAAACCCTTAATGGTTTTCTAGAACCAACAACTACCACGGCACGTGGGATATTCTTGCCTTTTCCCCTGATTTGATTTCTCTTCATAACGTGTATTTGATATAGTGTTGAAGTTTTTTCATAGTTTAGACACGAAATCAAATAGATTAGATCTTCCCAAATATTTCTTAGAAAACAAAATTATATTGGAAAAGAACAATATTGTTTTAGGATTAATCTTATCTGTCAACCAAACAAGAACGAGACAATAGTTGAATTCTGAAAGATAATATATTTCAATTTCTTTTACAAAAAAATTAAAATTATCATAAGAACCTTATTATGACTTTGCATTTTATACCCATATGTGCTTGTACCTTAGAGCATTCTTATCAAAGATTATAAAAATTTAGCATATAGCATCTCAAAAATTAACTTTATAGTATTTAGCACATCACTTTACCGTACACTTAACATCAAAACTTCTACTCCCTCGATCCCAGTTTGTTTGTCCTCTATTCCATATTAGGATGTTCCAAAATATCGTCCTATTTCCAAAAATAAAAGTTATTAATTTACTAATATTCCAATTATATCCCTACCTTATTTTCAAGAATATTTGAAAAGAAAACTACCAAATATATATATATATATATATTTTAATCAATCTAATTGGGGTACCCTTTTAGTTGCCTCATTAAGAATAACTCATTTTTTTATTTTTTTTTTACTTGTAAAAGCTGATAAATTTATTCAAGGGTAATTTTATATATTTTTATGAGGCAGACAAGACAATAAATGAGGTTTTCTTAAAAAATTTGACTTTTCAAGCAGGACAAAAAAATTGGGACAAAGAGAGTATTTTTTTTACCACTTCATTAAAATATTATTTAGTTATCACTCTCACCACCTAAGCCACTACAAACCCACACAACCAACAGCCTCCACCACCGGCACAACCCATAGCATCAACCACGGCACCACCCAACGGCACAACCATCCACCGGCCCCCACCCATAGCACCACCCACGGCACAACCTTACTTTTCCCTCTCATCCTCTCTCTACCTCAACCCACGGCACACCAACCACTAAACCCACCACCGTTACTTAGCAACCCAACCACCACAAACCCATAACCAATAGCCTCAACCCACGGCACAAACCCATAGCCTTAACCAACCTCAGCCCACGTCCAACCAACCCCAACCACCACAAACCCACCACCAACCTCAACCCAGACACAACTAACCACGGCACCACCGAGACCCATCAAGCAACCCAGCTACCCACCGTCGCCGAACCCACCAAGATCCATCAGACCCATCAAGACCACCGAGACCCACTATACCTATCCACAAACCTCCACTTGCAATCAAACCCACCATGTTAGACCCACGACCCACGACCCACTTGCAGTCATCAACGACCCACGGAGGTTACCAACTAGCACCGAAACGCTGGTCTATAAGGTCTTTAAGCCTGTAATTTTCCCCCACAGAGACTTTCTTACTGCTGAGCTTGGCAATGGTCCTTCTTTTGCAGGAGAGGTATATGACAGCACAAAACTTTGTTCAACATGAACATCAATGGCAAGTAAGGAATGGTTTGTCAAATGATATAAGGAAGGATAAATGGACTCATCAGCCATCTTCCTCCAAGCTTATAGTTCCCCAGCTAGTTTGCCAATGGGAGCACAAGTTAATTTGCTCATGGATCCTCATTTTAGGGAGTGAAATGTGTGTATGATTAATCAATTATTCATTCTTGTTGATGCTTCGGCTATACTTAGTATTTTCCAAAGCTCTAGGTGGCAAAGAGATCGGCTAGTGTGGGATTACACTCCTAAAGGACATTTTACACTCTGTAGTGCTTACAAAGTGGTAGTTACCATGAACTCTTCTCCAAGCTCGAGCGAGTCCTCAAATAGCTAGCATAATCGGAATTTCTAGAGGTGTCTTTGGAGCCTCAATGTCGCAAACAAGATCAAATCATTCACTTGGAGGGCCTAAAAAAATATTTTTCCCACCGAAGCTAATTTATGCCACCTACGGGTCATTGATGATCCTTCTTGCAATGCCTGTGACCAAGCTGTTGAAAATGGCAGTCGTTTGTTCTGGGAATGTGATAGAGCTCGTGAAGTATACAGCATGTTAGGAACACCATTTGAGCCCGAAGGTGCTCGATTCATGGGATTCCAGGATTTCTTGTGGCATACCAAATTTGTTCAGCATTTAGATGATGATATGTTAGCCCTAATCCTTATCGTAGCTTGGTGTCTTTGGCTTTGGCGAAATGAAGTTCGACAAGGAAGACCTCGACAACAAATGTTATGCTATCGTTCGCAAGGTGAGATATCTGTTGCATGAATTCCATGTGGCAAATTTTATGGTGTCTCCATCGGGGTGCTCGGATGAGGTCTACTGGACTCCCCTAAGAGAACCATGGTACAAGGTGAATGTTGACAAGGCAATGTTTGAAATTTTGCTGTCTTCGAGGATGGGGGTTGTGATCCGAGATCATGAAGGACAAGTTACTGTGGCATTGAGCAAGAACTTTCATAGACCTTTTAGGCTAATTGAAGCTAAAGCCATGGCACTGGACGAAAGTGTCACTTTTTCTTGGGAAGTGGGTATCAAAGATGTAATTTTTGGGTGTGATTCCCTAATAATATTTAATGGTGTCTTTGGAAACATTAAACTGCCAACCACTGTGTCTAATATTATCTTGGTGATCTTTTAAAGAATGCAGGACTTTAGAATTGTACAATTTTGTCACACGACAAGGGAATCAATATGCGAATGTTTTGGCTTAATACTTCAACGGTGTTTCTCAGTTTGTAACTTAGATAGAGGAAAATCTTAATATGCTTGAAGCCATTTTGGCTCAATATGTATTGAATTTCTTTACTTCTTAATAAAGTTACAATATTCTTATCAACAACAACAACAAAAATCCTAGTAGGTAGCTTTTGGATTTTTATTTTGTTTTACATCATTTTTTCAATGCCTGAGACAGCTTCATTTTAAGTTATTTGTAGAATATCCCTATTAACCATAACTAGTTGTAAACTCATGCGATGTGTAGGAAAAATTTAATATAATTATTTTGTAAGAATATAATGTAAAAATAGTAAGTTAAATAGTGCATATGTTATTTGAAAGTATTTTCTATTTTATAAATTTTATGTGATGGAACATACAATGTATTTTGAATTCAACAACAATATGATATACTTTTCTCAACCCAAAAAAAAAAACAAACAAAGTGATATATATATATATATATGAAAATAATTTAATGAAAACACTTCAATTGCATAATTTTAATAACTTTTTTTAAAATATACCAGAATCGATTGATTATTTTGAACATGTTGAAGAATTTTTTATTTATTTTTTAAATGTTCACCCCCATTCCATGGAACACGTGTAACATGTTACATTTAAGTTTAAACTATTATATAAGTTTAGAATTGTAACATTTTTTTTTCTTTCCAAATATAAGTCTAATTTTTATATTGTTGAAACTTGAATTGTAAGATAATCAAGTAAATATTAATCATTTTTATTGCCATTTTAGGGCCCATATCTATGATTCTAATATCTATTTTGTTTGCATTTTTTGGCCCAAAACCAAAGAGTTTGGTCCAAATATAATAAAATTTCACACTTTAATTTTCAACCCAAAAGAGGAAAGCAAATAAATTTTTGTGCCAAAAAATGAAAAGGTAACCTACAAAAAGAATCAATTTAAGGCCTAATTTTTCCAAAACGAACCAAAATATACCAAATTGGACCAAAGTGGATTGAATGAACCAAGTGGAAAAAATTGGACCAAAATAGACTGTATAGACTAAATTAGACTGAACGCACTGAAGTGGACCAAATTAACAAAAATTGACCTAAGTGGACTGAAATGCTATGTTGATGTGGTTTAATAGGGGCATAGCAACATATTCTACACTTCAACTTTTAGATATTATATATAGATTGTTAGAAGTATAAAAATGTCAGAAAAGCTAGAATCTATCTTTGAAGATCTTGTTAATTTGTGTCTAACTTCTCCTTTATTGGTTATGCATGATGATCATGGTGGAGATATACAGACAGAACATGTTAGTACAATTGGTGCACCTGATGAGTTCATAGCATATGATAACATTTTTGTACAATTGGTGCACATGATGAGTTCATAGCATATGATGATGAAGCACCAGTATATGATTGTGGAATCAAAACAACACCTAGAAAAAGCCACTCAAGAACAACCCATAGAAACGCTATTAAGATATAACGAAGAGACAGTTAGCCTCCCAAAAAGTGTTCTCCTATTGTGTGTGTGTAGCTCACTAATGAGGGAGAGCAAGGAATTTACCATGAAATGATGTTGCATGAGCCAAAAAGAAAAGAAAAGAAAAAGGTTGAAAGCTATATTAAAAGAAAGAAAATCTTTGCATAAGAACCACTCCTGTGAGTGGGAGAAATTGCCTAGAGGCAAGAGAGCAGTCAAGAATAAGTGGGTTGAACTTTAAACCAAATAGCTTCTGGCCAATTAACAAGGTGTGATACTGTGATTGTTTTAAAGAAATCTTTTCACCTACAAAGAAAAAAAAAGTCTTGTATTAAAGTTATTTTGGGTTTGTCTGTAATTCAAAAGTAATTTCTATTCTCATAAATTTTAGGTAATGGAACATATAATGCATTTTGCATTCAAACAACAATACATAGTGATATATGTATATATATATATATATAATGTAACTTAAAAATATTTAAATTACATAATTATCTTATTGTTTTATATAAGGACAAAGTTTAGTTACAAAATTGGTTGTAGCATAAAGTTACAACCTTACTCAATTTCTTTTTATTAGATGTAAATTTTGACAAATCCACAATTGAATTACAATTTCTTCCTATATCCCCCATGCTTGTAAAATTTCTAAAAAATTAAAGACCAGTAACTAAGTCATCAAAAAATTGTTGAAATTGCATGTTTTTGTAGTTTAAAATTATGCATAAAATATAATATTATAGATTATAAAGCAAATAATATTCAATTAGGTCAAAATTTGACATGTATATTAAGAGCATAAAGAACATGCAACCCAATGGGTAAGTTTCCGAAATACGTAGTAATATAAATGATATTGAGCAAGGTTGTAGCCTTAGACTGCAAACAATTTTGTAACTAAACTTTGTCCTTTATATAAATTGAGATGTTATTAAAATGGTTTTTATTTTTTATTTTTTTAAATATACCATAATCAGTTGATTAATTATTCAAAAGAATGTACACCCATTGCATGGAACTCATTTTGAATTTTAAGGTAATTTTGAGAATGTTTATTATTTTTATTGCTTTTTTAGGGCTTACTTCTCTAATTTCTAATGTCTCTTTTGTTTGTATTTTTTTAGTCAAAAACTAAAAAGCTTGACCCAAATAGAATAAAATTTCATACTTTTCAATTAAAAAATAAAAATATGAGCCTAATTAAAATCAAAAAGCTACCAACAAAAATAATTAATTTAAGTCTCAATTAGTACAAAATGGACCGAATGGACTGAACTGGAACAATAAATAGGACAAAAATGGACCCTATGGACTGAATGGACCAAACTGGGCTGAAGTAGACCAACATGGACAGAAAGGACCAATGGGGACTGAAATAATAACTTTCTTGACACTAATCCATCTAAATAATCATCACCATTTGAAATTGATCTGTAACATGATTCATATTATATTCTACAATTTTAAAGATGCGGAGGTTACCAACTAGCACCGAAACGCTGGTCTATAAGGTCTTTAAAGCCTGTAATTTTCCCCCACAAAGACTTCTTACTGTTGAGCTTGGCAATGTCCTTCTTTTGCATGGAGAGGTATTATGACAGCACAGAACTTTGTTCAACATGAACATCAATGGCAAGTAAGGAATGGTTTGTCAAATGATATAAGGAAGGATAAATGGACTCATCAGCCATCTTCCTCCAAGCTTATAGTTCCCCAGCTAGTTTGCCAATGGGAGCACAAGTTAATTTGCTCATGGATCCTCATTTTAGGGAGTGAAATGTGTGTATGATTAATCAATTATTCATTCTTGTTGATGCTTCGGCTATACTTAGTATTTTCCAAAGCTCTAGGTGGCAAAGAGATCGGCTAGTGTGGGATTACACTCCTAAAGGACATTTTACACCTGTAGTGCTTACAAAGTGGTAGTTACCATGAACTCTTCTCCAAGCCGAGCGAGTCCTCAAATAGCTAGCATAATCGGAATTTCTAGAGGTGTCTTTGGAGCCTCAATGTCGCAAACAAGATCAAATCATTCACTTGGAGGCCTAAAAAAATATTTTTCCCACCGAAGCTAATTTATACCACCTACGAGTCATTGAGGATCCTTCTTCAATGCCTGTGACCAAGCTTGTTGAAAATGGCAGTCGTTTGTTCTGGGAATGTGATAGAGCTCGTGAAGTATACAGCATGTTAGGAACACCATTTGAGCCCGAGGTGCTCGATTCATGGAATTCCAGGATTTCTTGTGGCATACCAAATTTGTTCAGCATTTAGATGATGATATGTTAGCCCTAATCCTTATCGTAGCTTGGTGTCTTTGGCTCTGGCGAAATGAAGTTCGACAAGGAAGACCTCAACAACAATGTTATGCTATCGTTCGCAAGGTGAGATATCTGTTGCATGAATTCCATGTGGCAAATTTTATGGTGTCTCCATCGGGGTGCTCGGATGAGGTCTACTGGACTCCCCTAAGAGAACCATGGTACAAGGTGAATGTTGACAAGGCGATGTTTGAAATTTTGCTGTCTTCGAGGATGGGGTGTGATCCGAGATCATGAAGGACAAGTTACTGTGGCATTGAGCAAGAACTTTCATAGACCTTTTGGCTATTGAAGCTAAAGCCATGGCACTGGACGAAAGTGTCACTTTTTCTTGGGAAGTGGGTATCAAAGATGTAATTTTTGTGTGATTCCCTAATAATATTTAATGGTGTCTTTGGAAACATTAAACTGCCAACCACTGTGTCTAATATTATCTTGGGATCTTTTAAAGAATGCAGGACTTTAGAATTGTACAATTTTGTCACACGACAAGGGAATCAATATGCGAATGTTTTGGCTTAATACTTCAAGGTGTTTCTCAGTTTGTAACTTAGATAGAGGAAAATCTTAATATGCTTGAAGCCATTTTGGCTCAATATGTATTGAATTTCTTTACTTCTTAATAAAGTTACAATATTCTTATCAACAACAACAACAAAAATCCTAGTAGGTAGCTTTTGGATTTTTATTTTGTTTTACATCGTTTTTTCAATGCCTGAAACACTTCATTTTAAGTTATTTGTAGAATATCCCTATTAACCATAACTAGTTGTAAACTCATGCGATGTGCAGGAAAATTTAATATAATTATTTTGTAAGAATATAATGTAAAAATAGTAAGTTAAATAGTGCATATGTTATTTGAAAGTATTTTCTATTTTATAAATTTTATGTGATGGAACATACAATGTATTTTGAATTCAACAACAATATGATATACTTTTCTCAACCCAAAAAAAAAAAAAAACAAAGTGATCGAATGTTGACTCTGTCCTGATCAGTAATGAAATGTTCAGCCGTCGGGGATGTGCAATATACCAATGTTTGGCTTATATTGTTGACCTTATCTTAATTGGTAGGTACTAAATACTTTTTAATGGTTAATTGTTAGATTTAGTGTGGGTTTAGATAGCAATTATTCAGCATCTGCGTTTTCCTCTTTTGCATTTTTTTTTTCCTGCTGCTGTGCACACGTTTGGGGGACAAACGGCTATTGTTCATGAACAGTAGCTGTATTTTGTTGACTTTTAAGCATTTTTATTTGTTTAGTGAGTCTCGTGAACAGTGCACAGGACTTATAAATTTCACTTTTTAGCAATTTTTTAATTAAAAATGGGTCCCAAGATACTATTCACATATTTAAAAATTATTTTGCTTTAGTATTTTCAGTTTTCAATTTTTAGTTTCACCAAAATAAGTTTTATCTAAACGGACCCTTAATAGTTTCCTAGAACCAACAACTACCACGGCATGTGGGATATTCTTGCCGTTTCCCCTGATTTGATTTCTCTTCATAACGTGTATTTGATATAGTGTTGAAGTTTTTTCACTGTTTAGACACGAAATCGAATAGATTAAATCTTCCCAAATATTTCTTAGAAACCAAAATTATATTGGAAAAGAACAATATTGTTTTAGGATTAATCTTATCTGTCAACCAAACAAGAACGAGACAATAGTTGAATTCTAAAAGATAATATATTTCATTTTCTTTTACGAAAAAATTAAAATTATCATAAGAACATCATAAGAACGTTACTATGACTTTGCATTTTATACGCATATGTGCTTGTATCTTAGAGCATTCTTATCAAAGATTATAAAAGTTTAGCATATAGCATCTCAAAAATTAACTTTATAGTATTTAGCACATCACTTTACAATACATCTAACATCAAAACTTCTACTCTCTCCATCCCAGTTTGTTTGTCCTCTATTCCATTTTGGGATGTCTCAAAATATTGTCCTGTTATTAAAAATAAAAAGTTATTAATTTACTAATATTCCAATTATATCTCTACTTTATTTTCAAGAATATTTGAAAAGAAAACTACCAAATATATATATATATATATTTAAATCAATCTAATTGGGGTACCTATTTAGTTGCCTCATTAAAAATAACTATTTTTTTCTTTTTTTCTTTTTATTTATAAAAGCTAATAAATTTATTTAAGGGTAATTTTGTAATTTTATACATTTTTATGAGGCAGACAAGACAATAAATGATATTTTCTTAAAAAATTTGACTTTTCAAGTAGGACAAACAAATTGGGACAAAGAGATTATTTTTTTTACCACTTCATTAAAATATTATTTAGTTATCACTCTCACCACCCAAGCCACTACAAACCCACACAACCAACAGCCTCTACCACCGGCACAACCCATAGCACCAACCACAGCACCACCCAACAGCATAACCATCTACCTGCCCCACCCATAGCACCACCCACGGCACAACCTTACTTTTCCCTCTCATCCTCTCTCTACCTCAACCCACAGCACACCAACCACTAAACCCATCACCGTTACTTAGCAACCCAACCACCACAAACCCATAACCAATAGCCTCAACCCACCGACACAACCAACCTCAACCCACAGCACAAACCCATGGCCTTAACCAAACTCAGCCCACGGTCTCAACCAACCCCAACCACCACAAACCCACCACCAACCTCAATCCACAACACAATTAACCACGGCACCACCGAGACCCATCAAGCAACCTAGCTACCCACCACCGCCGGACCCATCGAGATCCTTTGAGACCCATCAAGACCACCGAGACCCACTGATACCCATCAAGCAAACCTCGACTTGCAATCAAACCCACCATTGTCAGACCCACGACCCACTCGCAGTCATCAACGACCCCATCGAACCTACGAGAGTCTGGAAAAGAGAGATGAGAGAGAACAAGAATGAGAGAGTAAGGGTGATAGTCTGAGGAGAGAGAATTAAAAAAATTAAAAAATGATAAGACCTTGCTACATTGAGCTCTCAAAAATGAGAGCTCACTGTAGCAAGATGTCAATTTTTTTAGGATATAACATCTTTGACGAAGTAGAATTTTGTGGTTTTAGACGCTAAAAGCAGTATTTTAGCACTTATAGCATCTTCAATAAGAATGCTCTTAGTGAGTTAAAGGGGATGATGCTTTTGCAGTTATTTATTTATTTTAAAAAAAGCACATGTCCTAAGTTTAAAACCCAAGCAAGCATGAGAAAAAGATGGCATGGTTGAGTTGGGAAAAAAAGTGCTAACCCAAGGAGGAAGCAGGTCTGGGTTTTTGGGATCTAAAGGCCTTCAATCTTGCTTTTCTAGCTAAGCAGGGATGAAGGTTACCAACTAGCACCGAAACGCTGGTCTATAAGGTCTTTAAAGCCTGTAATTTTCCCCCACAGAGACTTTCTTACTGCTGAGCTTGGCAATGGTCCTTCTTTTGCGTGGAGAGGTATTATGACAGCACAGAACTTTGTTCAACATGGACATCAATGGCAAGTAAGGAATGGTTCGTCAAATGATATGAGGAAGGATAAATGGACTCATCAGCCATCTTCCTTCAAGCTTATAGTTCCCCAGCTAGTTTGCCAATGGAAGCACAAGTTAATTTGCTCATAGATCCTCATTTTAGGGAGTGAAATGTGTGTATGATTAATCAATTCTTCATTTCTGCTGATGCTTCGGCTATACTTAGTATTTTCCAAAGCTCTAGGTGGCAGAGAGATCGGCTAGTGCGGGATTACACTCCTAAAGGACATTTTACACTCTGTAGTGCTTACAAAGTGGCAGTTACCATGAACGCTTCTCCAAGCCCGAGCGAGTCCTCAAATAGCTAGCATAATCGGAATTTCTAGAGGTGTCTTTGGAGCCTTAATGTCGCAAACAAGATCAAATCATTCACTTGGAGGGCCTGCAAAAATATTCTTTCCACTAAAGCTAATTTATACCACCTACGGGTCATTGATGATCCTTCTTGCAACACCTGTGACCAAGCTGTTGAAAATGGTAGTCGTTGTTCTGGGAATGTGATAGAGCTCGTGAAATATATCAGGAATACCATTTGAGCCCGGAGGTGCCCGATTCATGGAATTCCAGGATTTCTTGTGGCATACCAAATTTGTTCAGCATTTAGATGATGATATGTTAGCCCTAATCATTATCGTAGCTTGGTGTCTTTGGCTCAGGTGAAATGAAATTCGACAAGGAAGACTTCAACAACAATGTTACGCTATCGTTTACAAGGTGAGATATCTGTTGCATGAATTCCATGTGGCAAATTTTATGGTGTCTCCACTGGGGTGCTCGGATGAGGTCTACTGGACTCCCCTAAGAGAACCATGGTACAAGGTGAATGTTGACAGAGCGATGTTTGAAATTTTGCTGTCTTCAAGGATGGGGGCTGTGATCTGAGATCATGAAGGACAAGTTACTTTGGCATTGAGCAAGAACTTTCATAGACCTTTTGGGCTAATTGAAGCTAAAGCCATGGCACTCGACGAAAGTGTCACTTTTTCTTGGGAAGTGGGTATTAAAGATGTAATTTTTTAGTGTGATTCCCTAATAATATTTAATGGTGTCTCTGGAAACATTGAACTGCCAACCACTGTGTCTAATATTATCTTGGGGATCTTTCAAAGATGCGGGACTTCAGAATTGTACAATTTTGTCACACGACAAGGGAATCGATATGCGAATGTTTTGGCTTAATACACCAAAGGTGTTTCTTAGTTTGTAACTTAGATAGAGGAAAATCTTAATATGCTTGAAGCCATTTTGGCTCAATATGTATTGAATTTCTTTACTTCTTAATAAAGTTACAATATTCTTATTAAAAAAAAAAAAAAAAAAACCCTAGTAAGCAGCTTTTGGATTTTTATTTTGTTTTACATCGTTTTTTCAATGCCTGAAACAACTTCATTTTAAGTTATTTATAGAATACCCTTATTAACCATAACTAGTTGTAAACTCATGCAATGTGTGGGAAAAATTTAATATAATTATTTTATAAGAATATAATGTAAAATTACTAAGTCAAATAGTGCATCTGTTATTTGAAAGTATTTTCTATTTATAAATTTTATGTAATGGAACATATAATGTATTTTGAACTCAACAACAATACGATATATTTTTCTCAACCAAAAAAAAAAAAAAAAAAAAAAAAAAAAAAAAACAAAGTGATATATATATATATATATATGAAAATAATTTAATGAAAAGACTTAAATTGCATAATTGTAATAACTTTTTTTAAAATATACCATAATCGATTGATTATTTTGAACATGTCCGAGAATTTTTTATTTATTTTTAAATGTTCACCTCCATTCCATGAAACGCGTGTAACATGTTACATTTAAGTTTAAACTATTATATAAGTTTAGAATTGTAGCATTTTTTTTTTCTTTCCAAATATAATTCTAATTTTATATTGTTGAAACTTGAATTCTAAGGTAATCTAGTAAATATTTATCATTTTTATTGCTTTTTCAGGGCCATATCTATGATTCTAATATCTATTTTGTTTGCATTTTTTGTGCCCAAAACCAAAGAGTTTGGTCCAAATATAATAAAATTTCATACTTTAATTTTCAACCCAAAAGAGGAAAATAAATGAATTTTTGTGCCAAAAAATGAAAAGGTAACCTACAAAAAGAATCAATTTAAGGCCTAATTTTTCCAAAACGAACCAAAATATACCAAATTGGACCAAAGTGGACTGAGTTGAACAAATTGGACCAAAATAGACCGTATAGACTAAATTAGACTGAACGGACTGAAATGGACCAAACAAACAAAAATTGACCAAAGTGGACTGAAATAATACGTTGATGTGGTTTAATTGCAGCATAGCAACATATTCTACACTTCAACTTTTAGATATTATATCCAGATTGTCAGAAGTATAAAAATGTTAGAAAAGCTAGAATCTATCTTTGAAGATCTTGTTAATTTGTGTCTAACTTCTCCTTCATTGGTTATGCATGATGATCATGGTGGAGATATACAGACAGAACATGTTAGTACAATTGGTGGACATGATGAGTTCATAGCATATGATGATGAAGCACCTGTATTTGATTGTGGAATCAAAACAACACCTAGAAAAAGCCACTCAAGAACAACCCATAGAAACGATATTAAGATCTAACGAAGAGAGAGTTAGCCTTCCAAAAAGTATTCTCCTATTGTGTGTGTGTAGCTCACTAATGAAGGAGAGCAAGAAATTTACCATGAAATGATGTTGCATGAGCCAAAAAGAAAAGAAAAGAAAAAGGTTGAAAGCTATATTAAAAGAAAAGAAATCTTTGCATAAGAACCACTCCTATGAGTGGGAGAAATTGCCTAGAGGCAAGAGAACAGTCAAGAATAATTGGGTTGAACTTTAAACCAAATAGTTTATGGCCAATTAACAAGGTGTGATACTGTGATTGATTTTAAAGAAATATTTTCACCTACAAAGAAAAAAAAAAGTCTTGTATTAGAGTTATTTTGGGTTTGGCTGTAATTCAAAAGCAATTTCTATTTTCATAAATTTTATGTAATGGAACATATAATGCATTTTGCATTCAAACAACTATACATAGTGAGATATATATATATATATAATATAATATAATTTTAAAAAATATTTAAATTACATAATTATATTATGGTTTTATATAAAGACAAAGTTTAGATACAAAATTAGTTGTAGCTTAAAGTTACAACCTTACTCAATATCTTTTTATTGGAAGTAAATTTTGACAAATCCACAATTGGATTACATTTTCTTCCTATATCCTCCATGCTTGTAAAATTTCTAGAAAATTAAAGACCAATAACTAAGTCATCAAAAAATTATTTAAATTGCAAATTTTTGTAGTTTAAAATTATGCATAAAATATTGTAAGGAAAAAAAAAAAAGAGTTAGGGCCCAAGCCCACTTAGAATAGCGAGATGTTCCACTCAAGCTTGGCCCAAATCAGTGATATTTGTAAGAGATGGGAAAGAATAACAACAATAGGCTCTGCTCGGAGCCACTAATGTTCAAAGATTAGACTTGTGTTCAAGAAATGAATAAGCATCAAGCTTTACACAAGGGCTCCCAAGGTGGTAGAATTTGAATGGAAAGTAACACTATTCCCTATTTTTCTCTCATCCACCACTTTTTCCCCCTTTTTTCTGACACCCTTTCCTTTCTTTATATAATCCCCTTCCATCGCATCTACACCATTCATTTTTACCTCATCCTCCTCCTGTTCCGACACATGTTACCTTTCACATATGAGAAGATGGTGGCAGGAACCTGTTTAGCTGTGGCCTATACTGCTTAAGTCACCTCCTCATTAATGCAGTTGATAAAGCTATCGGCCTTAATTAATGCGGATGCAACAGGCTAGTCCGAGCCTAAAGCTTCCCTATTGCCCATTGTCATCCACTCTCTTCAGATCCTAACTTCCCCTTCTCTGCCGGCTTCTCCCCTTAGGCCTGTGACTTATAGTACCTTTATGTCATTATTGTGACCCCTCAACTTCCTCCTCGGTCCTCGGGCCAATATTACGACCCTTCAGCTCCCTTCTTGGTCCTAGGGTACCCACAATAGCCCCCTAAAACTTTCACTGTTTGTTTAGGGACAATGTAAAGTTTTAGTGTTCTAAACGAGATACATACGTGCCATACGTGTTCCCACTTATCAACGTCCTTTCATCTGACTTTTGCACGCTCTTGCCACTTCGAAATCCACGATT
The DNA here is from genome assembly GCF_002906115.3 of Quercus suber. Taxonomy (NCBI): domain Eukaryota; kingdom Viridiplantae; phylum Streptophyta; class Magnoliopsida; order Fagales; family Fagaceae; genus Quercus; species Quercus suber. The sequence continues at coordinate 102,687 of NW_027069929.1, read as the reverse complement.
TTGCATTTATGGCGCCAAGCAACTGCTTGTCTCCCCACGTTCAACGGTTTGATCAGGATCGTATGGTTCTCATTTCTCCACACAGATGGGCGGGAATTTTACCACTCACTTTTTACCTTCCTATAAAAGGAGAACTTGGAGTTGGCTGAGGCTCATTTTAAGCAGTTTAGTGATCTAAGTTGAAGAACAAAAACTCCCGAGAAGCCCTTTTTGCATTCATCAATAGGTGTGTTACTTTCCTTTGTACCTTATTTTTCACAAGTTTCATACTTTATCTCCCAAAAGGTTAAGGGTAGATATGCTAAATTAGTGGACACTGCCGAGGCTAGGGCAACCTTTAGGGCATAATATAGAATCCCTAATGACGTGGAAATTCGGCACTGTGAGGAGGGTGAGTGGTTGGTCTTAGATAGACCCTCCGAGTCCGTGGTCATTCCTATGATCACCTTTATTGAAGGCGGGATGGAACTCCTTATGGGTAGGGTAACTCGAGATTATCCTATGAACTATAGGTTAACACCGACTTAATGCTCACCCAATATCTTTAGAATCCTTGGGTGTGTAGACACATTGAACCGTAGGATAGGGACGAGTCTTACCTAGCACAATGTAAATTGGGTATACCAATGCCAAAAGGGGGAGAAAACCAAGTACTACATGAAATGTAGGGTTCCCTTAGTTAGGTTAATCTCCTGCCTGCCAGACTCGAGTAAAGGCATGGATGAGGATTTCCTCCTCGTCTCGGGAGGATGGCATGATAGGATGCACTGTCCCACCCAGGAGGGGGAACCAGGTATCATTCCAGAGGACCGGGATCACTCTTAGGATTTTGCTTAGCTTAATTGGTACTATAGTTTTCTTTCCTTTTATTCTTTTGTTTCACTAACAATCTTTATGGTTTTATTTGCCAGACGAGCACCAAACAGCCCCTGCCAAACATTTAGTGAACTTCAAGGACCTGAACAGGATTCTTAGGTGCAAAATATTCTTACATAAGGACGGGTAGCTGAGGGCAGCCCACGTTATCCTAGGCTACAAGCCATCCACCAAGTGGTTTCAGAGTCTGAAGAACATCAAAGCCCGGGATTCTCGTTTGGCTTTAATAGACGTCGCTGTGCCTGGCTTCCTACTTACAAAACCACCTCCAGAGGGGACCCAAGACGCTTAGCTCTCTGCCCCCTTAGCTACGAGGCTTCTTTATTTGCAAGAACCCCCTATCCCATCAGACGCTGAGGCTGCAGAATCCACGTCCGAGTCTGTTCAGGAGGTGACGAACAGGGACTTTGGTGTTTTTTGTTGTCTAACGCCCCTAGCACTTCACAAACCCAAGCACCAGCAGATATGGGTTTTGAGGAGAAGACTTCCGACCTCCTTTCCCTACTAATGACCTATGTTGGGGGCTCTTCCCCAGCTGTGACGGTGCCACCGCATCCTAAGACACCTGTTGCAACACGCACATCTCTAATTGAGGCCGCAGACAAGAAAAGGAAATGCGGTTAAGGAGGCAAGAGTGTAGAAGTGGCCGAGGAGGGGGATATTGCTGAGCCTCCAGCCAAGGAAGCTTATGCAGGAAAAAGGCAATAGAAGAAGAGGCTCGAGCACACTGGGACTTCTAAGGAGGTTGGTATGTAATTTAAAAAATATTTAAATTACATAATTATGATGGTTTTATATAAGGACAAAGTTTAGTTACAAAATTGGTTGTACCTTAAAGTTACAACCTTACTCAATTTCTTTTTATTAGAAGTAAATTTTGACAAATCCACAATTGGATTACATTTTCTTCCTATATCCCCCATGCTTGTAAAATTTCTAGAAAATTAAATACCAATAACTAAGTCATCAAAAAATTGTTTAAATTTCATGTTTTTGTAGTTTAAAATTATGCACAAAATATAATCTTATAGATTATAAAGCAAATAATATTCAATTAGGTCAAAATTTGACATGTGTACGTATTAAGAGCATAAAGAACATGCAACCCAACGGTTAAATTTTCGAAATATGTAGTAATATTAATGATATTGAGTAAGGTTATAGCCTTAGATTATAACCAATTTTGTAGCTAAATTTTGTCCTTTATATAAATTGAAATTTTATTAAAATGGATTTTTTAAAAAATATACCATAATCGGTTGATTAATTATTCAAAAGAATGTACACCCATTCTATGGAACACATTTGAATTTTAAGGTAATTTTGAGAATGTTTATTATTTTTATTGCTTTTTTAGGGCTTCTCTAATTTCTAATGTCTCTTTTGTTTGTAATTTTATAGCTCAAAACTAAAAAGTTTGACCCAAATAGAATAAAATTTCATACTTTTCAATCCAAAAATAAAAATATGAGCCTAAAATCAAAAGGCAACCAACAAAAAGAATTAATTTAAGTCTCAATTAGTGCAAAATGGACCGAATGGACTGAACTGGAACAATAAATAGGACAAAACTGGACCGTATGGACTGAATGGACCAAACTGGGCTGAAGTAGAGCAACATGGACTGAAAGGACCAATGTGGACCGAAATAATAACTTTCTTGACCCTAATCCATCTAAATAATCATCACCACTTGAAATTGATCTGTAACATGATTCAGATTATATTTTACAATTTTAAAGATGTATAAACTGACACGTCATTTAAAATTTAAAATGGTGTGCAGTCTATACATCGTTGGAACCACAAAATTAAAGCTGAATCATAAATTAGAAGAATTAGAGAAGACTTGAAATAGAGAGAATCGTGTTTCTTGTTTAATGCTTAAGCATCTTGATGCAGACTTTCAAGAACAAATATCTTCAGTGATATATACATTTGTGATCCTATTAAGCACGTGTTTACTATTTCCAATGCACAAAAACACTCCTCCAAGATACCTGCGAATCTATTTCGCGGTTGCTCAATTTCATTTTTTTAGGATTGGACAGAAAACAATTGCTAATTCCGTTAACATGAGCAAATCAGGCTACATTTACACCACGAAATGCATTAAACTACAACATCTTTAGGCAGAACGCGCTTTCTTCATTTCTTCCCTTTCTTTCTCACTTGTAGGAATATGCTTGGAACTTAGTTTCACGTGAGTTGCTAGTGGAGAACTAACTAGTTTTGCCTTGGCCCTTTTACAATATTTAACTCCTTAAGTATTATGTTTCCCTCTTGTATAATTTTTTTTCCCATGTTAGCCTGGTATGAGTACATAGTGGGGTAGAATTTCAATACTCTTACGTTTCAACACGCAATAATGTTGCATCAATATTACCTCTAGGAATGTTAGACATAGAATAGGTACTACTAAACCCTAAATTTATCCTCCCATTTGTATAAATGAAACTAAAATCTCTATCTATTTTAAATAAAAATTTATATATATATATATATATATATATTTTTATATTTAATAGTTAGGTGCTTGTAATTTTAAAACTTTACGGATCCAAGGCGTAATCAGGATTTATTCACGCACTAATTGCACTACATTTGGCAAGACACAATGACACACACACAAAAATAAATAAATGAAGAAGAAACCATTTTATTTGAAAATAAAATTATTTTTATGACATTATAGTAGGGGAAACTAGGCAAACTTTATTCAAACTATCTAGTGGTTCGCCTTCCCTATTACATATGTATTTTTCCAAATTGTAGAATGACTAGAATTGTTTTTCAAGATAATCAACTACACTCTTGTCCAATTGGAAGGCCTTAATGAGAACATCAGGATTGATGGGAGGATCTGATCCAAAGACTGCATTTGCTATGACGATTAGCCCAGGATTTTGACTGCTGAGACCGGAAAAGGACACAGCATTGGTCTCCCCAATGTTGAATTGGAAGTGAATCAGGCCAATTGGAAATACAAAGACGTCCCCCTTGTTTAGAACTTTGGTGAAGAGTTTGTTTGGGTTGGATGTGACAAATCCAACTAAGAGAGTACCCTCTATGACTACCAAAATCTCAGTGCCTCGAGGGTGAGTGTGAGGAGGATTCAGGCCATATGGTGCAAAGTCAATGCGAGCCAAAGATATGCCTAGAGTGTTTAGGCCTGGAAATTTGTTGACATCCACAAGATTGACACTTGATCCAAGTTTATTTGCAGTGTTTCCTGGAATATTGAGTCCGGGGAAGAAAAAATCGCTGGCTATGACAGTTGCTGGGTCCTTGCAAAATTCCCCATTCACAAATACTTCACAAAGAAAAGTTTGTTATTGTCACAAATAAGACAGTTCTGTAACAATGGTCAATAGCAAGACATGTAGGAAAAAAAAAATCTAATGCAGATGAAATAACAGTCAGGCATAATTACATTAATGTGCAGAACTTCATTATAATGATCTCGAAAGAACGTAGATGATGATAATAATACTACGTATGTATTGCTAATAATAAGGAGAGTGCATGCATGTACATACCAGCAGAATCGGTGTTGTTAATTGCAACACAAAAGTCTTGCAAAGGACTTGGGTCATAAGCTGAAACAAGGGTGGTTGCCAAAGCCAAAATGGCCACAATTACAACTTTCATCATATTTTAGTTCTCTCTTGTTGTGTAGTATTTTGCGTATTCGTGCTTGGGTGAAGGATGAAAAACAATGCATATGGGAATGTCTATTTATTGAGAGGAGTCACTGAAGCGGTCTATGCATGTTTTTGGACTAGCGGAGCATATAAGGCTTGGTAATTCTTTAACTGCTATTAACACATTTTTTTATCTAATGGACGAACGAACCATTCTTTAACCACTACTTGTCGTGCACGACATATATAGTTTGAAAACCAATCAAATGGGACCTCTTCATTTTCATTGTGCAGTTTTAATGTTGCTTTGGTCCAATCCGATCTTATCAAAAATAATGTTTCTTTGGCCAACCCACAAGGCCACAAATAAACCTTATGTTGATTGTATATTAAAGAATTGGTCTGTCTGAAGCTCCCATGAATGTTGACTCTGTCCTGATCATTAGTGAAATGTTCAGCAGGAGTGGGTACTAGATACTTTTTGATGGTTAATTAGACTTTATGGTTTTCTAGAACAAGCAACTACCAAGGCATGTGGGATATTCTTGCCGTTTCCCCTGTTTTAATTTCTCTTCATGTTATGGTGTATTTGGTTTAGAATATAGAGTTAAAGATTTTTCACTGTTTAGACACGAAGTCAAATAGATTACATCTTGCCAAATATTTATTGGAAAACAGAAGTACAGTATGTTGGAAGAGAGAGAACAATATTTCAGGATAAATTTCTTTCTCAACCAAACAGGAATGACACAACCACGGGTGTGAATTCCAAAAGACAATATATTCCATTTCCTTTTACGACAAAGTGACAAAATTAAAATTATCAAAAGGTCCTTTTTGTGACTTCAATTTTTATAACTTTTGTAAAGTCTATATTTTTAGGTTTGCAACCATGAACAAATTGTAATCTTTAGAACTTCCTTTGTCTAGTTTGTAAGTCTAGAAAAATTCTATCAAACAAGACAAATGAAGTTCTGCACAAATGAAGATTCAAAAATTCAGAAAAAAAAAAAAAATAAGTGCAGAAAATACTCACTTATCTCGACCGATCGAGATTCATGCAGACCTGGATTCTTGCTTTCTTTCTCAATCGTCGTTTGATTTAGGGTTTTGTTGGAACTTAGGGATATTTAAATGAAAACCCTAGAGCACGTTTTTACACATTCAAGAGGGCAGTGTCCTGTACACAGATCTAGGAATTTTTCATACCTTTTTGGAGCTACAGGTGTAGACCTTGTGCAAACAACAGATCCAATTATAAAGTAAAATTGCTGCATCAAGTCAACTGTAGTTGCTGATCTAAATCTTTGAATGGAAATTTCAAATTCACAAACTGGTGTGCTTGTGGTGTTACAGTTTCATAGTAAAGTCCATGGATTCAGAGCTACCTGTTGTCACATGAGGAAGTACTATATAAGGTAGCAATAGATTTGGAATTAAGTCTATTATACAAACTCTTATTCTATTAGTGAAATGTTGCCTTGAGGATTGTATAGGTTAAATCCTCCCCAAGTTTTTTACTTTGAAATCACAGTTTCAAAAGTTTTCGAGTCATCATTCTTGGTGTTCAAGAAATCTATGCTTGTTTGATGCTTGTTAGATTTAGATCTATTGCATAATTAGTCTAATTAATTATTTGGCTAAGATTTGTTAAAATCTGACTCATGATCTAGGGTCTAAACCTTACCAACTTTTATCATTTTGGAAGAATTTACGTAACCATTTTTAACTTCTGTGGCAAACACCATAAAGATGAGCTTCATTGAAGCATGTAACCAAAACTAGATTCTTCTTGAACAAATCAATTTGTAATATTTTCTCCCAAAAAAAATAAAATCAATTAGTAATAAACCCAATGCTCAATAAGGCTTCTAGTATTTCAGTGTCTAGAAACTTTGCCAGATGGGATCAACAATGCACATGATTGGTCACCCAAAATCCTCTATGCATACTCCATTTCATTTTCTGAAGAATTTAAACATAGTAGTACTTGGGCTGCTTAAAATATATATTTAAAACCAAACTAATATTGTACTTGGATTTGAAACGTTATACAAATCTGTGCTTGTTCCTCACTGGGGATGATGCTGTAGAAAGAAAAAAAAAAGCACATGTCCTAAGTTCAAAACCCAAGTAAGCAGCTTTTGGGTTTTTATTTTTGCTTTACACAAAAAACGTCGTTTCATCAACGCCCGAAACCACTTCATTTTATAAATTTTTTAAATAGAGCATGTGTTATTTAAAAGTAATTTCTATTTTTATAAATTTTGTGTAATAGAACATATAATTTATGTTGCTTTTAACAAAAATACATAGCGATGTGTGTATATAATATTATATAAATGGAGAAGATGTTGTATAAATGTATCTTTTTTTTTTCCCAAAAATATACGATAATTGCTTGACTAATTTGAATTTTAAGGTAATTTGGTGAATATTTATTGTTTTTATTGCTTTTTTAGGGTTCGTATCTCTAAATTTTTATGCCTATATATATATATATATATTAGCCCAAAACTAACGAGTTTTTCTCAAATAAAATAAAATTTCATACTTTTTAACCCAAGAATTAAGTGAAAAAAAATTTTGAGCCCAAAACTGAAGTAGCAACTTACAAAAGAATCAATTTAAGGCCTAATTAGTTCAAACAGGACCTAATTGGACCGAACTGGACTGAATGGATAATAATAGACTGCAATAGAGTGAATGGACCAAAGCGGATCGAATGGACTAAAGTGAACCAAAATAGACCAAATGGACCAAAGTGGACTGAAATAATAATTTTCAAAACACTATGCCTTCTAAATAATTGTCTCCATTTGAAATTGATCTATTTCATAATATTATATTTTACAAATTTAAAGATGTATAAATTGATATGTCATTTAAAATTTTAAATAGCGTGCAATTTGTACATTGTTGGATCCATAAAATAAAATGTTAATCATAAATTAGACGAATTAGAGAAGTCTTGAAATAGGGAATCATGTTCCTTGAATAATGCTCAAGCACCTTGAAGCAGACTTTCAAGAATCAATACCGTTAGTTATATATGCATTTGTCATTTGTGAACCTCTTAAGAACTTGTTTACTATTTCCAAAGCACAAAAACACTCCTCCAAGATACTTGAGAATCTCTTTTGCAGTTGCACAATTTCATTTTTTTTAGGATTGAAGAGAAATTAATTGCTAATTCCATTAATATGAGCAATTCAGGCTTCATTTACACCATGACATACATTGAACTACATCTTATGCATAAGGCGCTTTCTTCATTTCTTCCTTTTCTTTTTCACTTGTGGGAATATGCTTGGAACCTAGTTTCAAGTGAGTTGCTAGTGGAGAGAACTAACTAGTCTTGCCTTACCCATTTTTCAATATTTTACCCATTTTCAAGTATTATGTTTTTAACCCTTTATAATTTTTTTCCATGTTACCTCGGTATGAATATATTTTCAATAACACTCAAAAATGTTGCTTCACAAATATTACCTCTAGGAATGTATGACATAAAATACGCGCTACTGAACCCAAAATTTGTCCTCTCATTTGTATAAATGAAACTAAAATTTCTACCTATTTTAAATACAATTTAGATTTTTTTTTTATATTTGACAGTTAGGTGCTTGTAATTTCAATCTTTATGAATCCAAGGTGTAATCAAGATTCATTCATGCACTAATTGCACTACTTTTGCCATGACACAATGACATGCACACACAATATAATAAGAAACCATTTTATTTGAAAAAAAAAATTATTTAAAAAAAAAATTATGACATTACAGTAAGGGAAACTAGAATAACTTTATTCAAACTATCTAGTGGTTTGCCATCCTTGTTACACACACACGCACGCGCGCACACACACACACAGATATATATATATATATATGTATATATATATTTCTGAATTGTAGAATGATTAGAATTGTTTTTGAAGATAATCAACTACACTCTTGTCCAATTGGAAGGCCTTGATGACAACATCAGGATTGATGGGAGGATTTGACACAAAGACTGCGTTTGCTATGGTGATTAGCCCAGGATTTTGACTACTGAGACCAGAAAAGGCCAAAGCATTGGTCTCTCCTATGTTGAATTAGAAGTAAATGAGACCAATTGGGAATACAAAGATGTCTCCCTTATTTAGAACTTTGGGGAAGAGTTTGTTTGGGTTGGATGTGACAAATCCAACTAAGAGAGTACCCTCTATGACTACCAAAAGCTCAGTGCCGCAAGGGTGAGTGTGAAGAGGATTCAAGCCATAGGGTGCGAAGTCAATGCAAGCTAAAGATATGCCTAGAATGTTGAGACTTGGAAATTTGTCGACGTTCAGAAGATTGACACTGGATCCAAGTTTATTTGCAGCTGTGTTGCCACGAATATTAAGTCCGGGGAAGAAAAAATCATTGGCTGTGATAGTTACTAGGCCATTGCAAAATTTTCCGTTCACAAATACTACTGTAAAGCTGTGATTTACAACTATGTTTTATATTGGCTTTATTCCATGACAAAATGTGTTGTAATTACTTTAATTCATTTCCTTGTATTTTGTGGGATTTAATTGTATTGGGTTTAATATCAAGTTGGTGAAGACTCAAGCTTTATTGAAGATCAGTGGATCTCGCGGGTGTGTTACTGGAAGCTAACCCGCGAAAGAACCATGTAAGAAGCACATGACTGGAAGCTGAAGAGCCGTGCCAGGCTGTTGTTTTCGCGAGTGTCTCGCAGGTAAAGCCTTCTTGCGAGATAGTCACGAAACATTCTGCCTGGAGGTTTTTTAAGAGTGACTTTCTTACCCTTCACCCATACTATATATACCCCCATTACCCACAAATGTATGTGAGGCTATTCAGAGAGAAAAACCCTAGAGAGGTTTTCTAAAACACACACACCCATCTTTTGAGAGAGAGCTACTCATCCTTAGTGAGAAATCATTGTAGTCTCTTCTCCATCCCTCTCCCATTATCATAACCTGAGAGGAGATTTGTACCCAAACACAACACACACCTATTCAGAATGTAGATAGTGTTTTGGAGTTGCAGGGAAGCATTGGAAGAAGCCAAGGATGACAGATGCAACATGGAGCTTGTTGCGGGATCTGGAGAACTAAGATAAGACACGGTTTCGAGAAGCCTTGTTGGAGTAGGAGCTTGAAGGGCTTAGGTACATCGGGTAGATTAGGCTTGGAGGGTCTCTTGCTAACTGATGTATCCCAACTGATTGTCTAGTGGATCGATTTTCGCTTGGAGGGCGGCGGAGAGGTTTTCGCCGAGTTCTTCGGTTTCTTCTTCGAAAACACGTCTCGGTGTTTTCTGTGTTTGCATCCTTCTTCCCTACTCTTTTGTATCCCATTATACTGCTGTGTTGCTTGTTTATGGATTAGAGTAGCTTATTTGTTCATCCGCTCGCATTTGCACTTCCGCACTTAGTATTAAGTTAGTGTAAAATCTATCGAGCCGTAATTTTAATTGGGGATCTAAATTGCTCTTGTGTTTTCAACACATTTTCGAGCTTTCAATTGGTATCAGAGCGGGTACACTTGTTGTGGTTTAAATACCTAAGTGTGATCCTTGACCCCTTGTGTTTATTTGCCATGGATTGTGCTTTATATGCCTCTTTGTATGATTTGGTTGGTGATGATTGTAACATGTCACGTGTTTGTGAAAATGCCTCTATGAGTGATAATTCTCATGATTGTGATGCTATGTTACATGAATCTTTAGGTGTTGTTGATATTCCTAACACCAAACTCTTAAAGAAAAATGCTAAGAAGTTTCAAAAGAGTTTAAGCAAGTTATTTTGTGATAAGGATGATTTGATTGCTAAGCTCAATGAATCCAACAAATTGGTTGAGAAATATAAAAAACTTGCTGAAATTTCTCTTGAAAAGCTAAAAGAGTTTGAATGTTTGAATATAGACTTGGATGCTAAACTTGTTTTGTCTAGCAAACTTGTTGATGATCTTAAATGTGAAAATGAATCTCTTAAGATGCATGCCAAATGTTTGATTGTTGAACCTGTTGCTAAAAAGGAAGACAATCTATGTTGCAATAATGTTGTGGTACTTGATTTTGTGCTTATTGTATGTTCTACCTCAAAGGACAAATCGGTGTACATTCTTCCACACAAAAGAAATCAAAAAGTGGAGAGAAAGGCTCTTAAGCCACAACCCCTCTTTAGGTCTTAACCTAAGGTTTTGAATGGATCTAAATTTGTTCCAACTTGTCACCATTGTGGTGTGATTGGTCATATAAGACCTCAATGTCATAAGTTGAAGAAAGAACAAAATCATGTTGCTAGATCCATTCCCAAAAAGCCTAATGGACCTAAACACATTGTTTGTCACCATTGTGGTGCCTTTGGTCATCTTAGACCTTATTGCTCTAAGTTTCAAGCTTTTAAAAGAATCAAAAGAAAAGAAAAACTTGAGCTTCTTGGAAGTTGTGCTTTGCATGCTAAACCGGATTTGAGTAAAAATAGCATGTTGTTAACGAAAGTGTTTAATGCTCTTAACTCCTTGACTATGTGCATCTTCGGTTCTCATTCTTCCAAACCTCATCTTGCTTCTCATGAGATACTCATTCCAAACAATTGTTCCATTTGGATGAGGAAGGGTTCCTACGGTTGAACTTTTGGTTCTTTGGTCCTTGATCTAATTCTTTCGATCTTTTTAGGACCCTTCATGCATTGAATGTCATATCTTCATGTATTTGTGCATTTTGCATTTATTTGTATGCATTGCTTTTGTTTTGATCTTACTTTTATGTATTTGTTTTGTGTGTGTAAAAAATCCAAAACCACATAAAAAGTGAAAAATTCAAAAAGTTTGATCGTATATGTTTGAGCACATTTCACATGTAAGTTTGACCTAGTACCTTCGTACTAATGGCGTAGTGCATTTACGAGCTTAGCTTGTTTTGTATGCACATGTATCTTTGTGGAAGAAATCTTGAAAACTATGTATGATTGTTGTAAATAGATCTTCAAGCTTGTCATGAATGATTGGTCAATAGTCTTGATGGTCTTGATACTTGCATAGACTTGTGTCTATATCTTTTCCCACTTTATTTTTATGTTTTTGCAAAAATAGCTCACCAAATGTAAATCTCCAAATGAAAAGAGATATTGAGCTGCAAAAGCCTGTCGCACATACTAGTATTTAACTAGGAAAAAGGGAAAGCGACTCTTTTAATGTAATTTGTACGGTGCTCAAAAAGCCAAAGGCTATGTCTAAATGTTGAAATATCAAAAATTTCAAGCACCAATCTCAAAAATGAGATATATTATCCAAAAATGATCAAATGTCATGATTTATGCAGAAGCCAAATGAAAAGCTTCTAAGTTGTGTAATCATTCTCTTGTGAGAGGTCATATATGCTCATTTCTGTAATTGAGATAATCCACTTGTCTTAGTGCTAGTTATATATGACTTGATTGAATTGATCATTGAAACTTCACTCTAGTCTAAGGACTATTCCACACTTGATCCTCACACACAACACACAAGATTTTTGTTCAATGAATGTCTATTTCATTTGTGTGATTGTACAAGTTCAAATGTGATGTGTGTGTGCTTAACCATATGTGGATCAAATCAAAAAGATTTTTGTTCTTTTTGTTTGTCTTTGGAAGTGATTTGTATCACCTATGTTTTTCAAAGTTTTCAAATTGTTTTGGGTGAAAAACATGTTTTCTGGGTGTTTTCATGAATTATTTCATGTTTAAGTTCAGTCACGAATGAAAGGGTCCAATTCTCAAGTTTTCCAGTTTTGAACAGAGAGTTTCGCGGCTATTTCATGAGTAAGGCATACCTGCGAGATACCAGCGAAATTTTCGCTGAAGTCTAAGTAGCGAGATACTAGCGAAAATTTCCAGATCAGCTTTTTAAAGGGCATTTCGTGGATCATTTGTTTTAAATGTCTCATATCCTCTCCCAAACCCTTGGTTTAATGTTTCTACATCAAAACCCAACTAAATTCAAGTATTTTTCATTCCATAAACATCTCTAAGGTAATCTTTAATTCTTTTCATTGATTTTGATCCTTAGATTATGTTTTTGGGGGTTTTATGTTCATAGTTGGGATTTTCTCAAATGGGAGTTGGAAAACTTATTTTCTGTCAATCTTTTTTATTGGGCTTTGTTTTGAATGATGATTTTCTTTGGATTTTGGCTCCTTATGGCAAAAATAATATGTATTTAGGCAAGATTTTCATATGTTCTTGCATTGTTTATCATACATGTGTAGTGTGTGCACTTTAATTGTTTGTTAAAATGCCCATATGGCATTTTCTCTCGTTGTTTTGGACTCTGATGAGTAACAAATTTTGGGGATCACCATAATTATTCATGTTTATCATGTTTTGATATTTGGTGGTGTGTTTTGTACACTTTGCCCCTTGAGTGCCTTGCTCATGCATTGGTCATGCATCTCACATGCACACTAGATGCACAGTAGCTGCACCTTGCTGCACACACTCTAACACTTGACATGTTTTTGCTTTCACTCATGCTAGTTAAATTCTTTTAGACCTTTTAGAACATATAACATGTTCTTGTGTCCATGTCATGTCTAAGTTTACATCATGTTCCATCATCCTTAGCATGTCATGTTCTTTATGCTTTGTAGCATTGTTTTAAAATGTTTTTATCTTATGTTTGAGTTTCATTTTCTCATTCATCTTGCACCCCTCATGCATCATCTTTTACTCTTATTCATATCTTCTTTTCTTCCCCTCCTTCCTCTTGATTAATTTGTCTATTCGTGACAAAAAGGGGGAAAGTATCGTCGTTTCTATATGACTCATGTGCACATTCTTAGGGAGAGAAATTCTACCTTATGCACATTCGTAGGGGGAGAAAGCCATAGGAGAGGTGCATATACCAAGGGGGAGAAGACATTGTTTTTGAGAAAATTTTGATTTACTTTATGCTTGTTTTCTCATTGCTTTATGATGCTTTGTGTTACTTTTAGTATCTATGCTTTGCTTCATGTTTAAGTGATGAACACTTTTGTCCCATGTTGCTTTTGTAAGCTTTTAAAGTTTGTTTCATTGCATGTTTGTAGGCTTTTATGGTTTGTACCATGCATATGCAGTACCTTATTTATGCAGCCTTTATGCTTGTGTTCTTGAAGTTTAATGTCATACATTTTACTTCAGTACATCACTCTTGTGCCCTAGTAGGACTTTTCCTAGATGCAAATACTTCGTGTATTTTGCATTGGTTGAGTGTTGGATTTGCAAATGATACTCTTCAAATGAGCTTATCATCTTGCATGTCCGGATGTTCATTCCTTGTGTGAATGAACATAGTGATCACTTTTGTATAGTGATTGCTTGTTTGGTAAAGCCATGGTCTATTGCTTTATTCCATTTTGCTTGATCGCATTTTACTTGTTGCATTATACTTGTCTTTTTATCACGTGATTTACCTTGAAGGTCTAATGTATTTTGTGCAAGTGTTTCAGGTTACAGGTATACATGTTCCAAGTTCATCATAGCTTCTAGATTTAGGTGTGAGTGAGTTTTGCCATTGTTCCCAAACTCATGTTTAAGTCTAGAGTCTGTTATAGTGTGTTTTGTCACGGAATAGCCAAAGGGGGAGATTGTAAAGTTGTGACTTACAACTATGTTTTATATTGGCTTTATTCCATGACAAAATGTATTGTAATTACTTTAATTCATTTTCTTGTATTTTGTGGGATTTAATTGTATTGGGTTTAGTATCAAGTTGGTGAAGACTTAAGCTTTATTGAAGATCAGTGGATCTCACGGGTGTGTCACTGGAAGCTAACCCGCGAAAAAGCCACGTGAGAAGCACATGACTGGAAACTGAAGAGTTGTGCCAGGCTGTCGTTTTTACGAGTGTCTCGCGGGTAAGGCCTTCCCGCGAGATAGTCACGAAACATTCTGCCTGGAGGTTTTTTAAGAGTGACTTTCTTACCCTTCACCCATACTATATATACTCCCATTACCTACAAATGTATGTGAGGCTATTCAGAGAGAAAAACCCTAGAGAGGTTTTCTAAAACACACACACCCATCTTTTGAGAGAGAGCTACTTATCCTTAGTGAGAAATCATTGTAGTCTCTTCTCCATCCCTCTCCCATTATCATAACTTGAGAGGAGATTTGTACCCAAACATAACACACACTTATTCAAAATGTAGATAATGTTTTGGAGTTGCAGGGAAGCATTGGAAGAAGCCAAGGATGGCAGATGCAACATGGAGCTTGTTGTGGGATCCGAAGAACTAAGACAAGACACGGTTCCGAGAAGCCTTTTTGGAGTAGAAGCTTGGAGGGCTTAGGTACATCGGGTAGATTAGGCTTGGAGGGTCTCTTGCTAACCCATGTATCCCAACTGATTGTATAGTGGATCGATTTTCGCTTGGAGGGCGGGGGAGAGGTTTTTTGTCGAGTTCTTCGGTTTCCTCTTCGAAAACACGTCTCGGTGTTTTCTATGTTTGCATCCTTCTTCCCTACTCTTTTATATTCCAATATACTGCTATGTTGCTTAGTTTATGGATTAGAGTAACTTATTTGTTCATCTGCTTGCATTTACACTATTCCACACTTAGTATTAAGTTAGTGTAAAATCTATCGAGCCATAATTTTAATTGGAGGTCTAAATTGCTCTTGTGTTTTCAACACATTTTCGAGTTTTCAACTACACAAAGAAAAGTTTGTTATTAATTGTCACAAATAAGACAATTTTGTAACAATAGAAAATAACATGTCGAGTAGGAAAAAATAAAATCTAATGCAAATGATATAACCGTCGGGCATAATTTCATTAATGTGTAGAACATCTTTATATTGATCTCAAAAGAAAGTAGATGATGACTACGTACTGCTAATAATAAGGAGAGTGCATGCATGTACATACCAGCAAAATCAGTGTTGTTAATTGCGACACAAAAGTCTTGCAAAGGACTAGGGTCATAAGCTGAAACAAGGGTGGTTGCCAAAGCCAAAATGGCCACAATTACAACTTTCATCATATTTGAGGTTCTTTCTCTTTGTTTTGTACTCCCTCTGTCCCATTTTTTTTTTTGGCCTATTTGAAAAGTTAAACTTTTTAAGGGAATATCATTTATTGTCTTGTCTACTTTTTAAAAATGTATAAGTTTTCAAAACTACCCTTTAAAAAATTTATCAAAAAATTGAATTTGTAAATTAATAGGGGTATAATAGGAACATTAGTAAATTAATGACTTTTATTTTTAGAAATAAGACAATATTTTGGAACATTTCAAAATGAAATAGAGGACAAAAAAAAGTGGAACGAAGGGAGTAGTATTTTGTGTATTCTTGCTTTTGTGAGGAATGGGAAACATTGCATATGGGAATGCCTATTTATTGACCAGAGTCATGAAGCAGTCCATGTTTATCTGCAACTTAGTGCTTTATAGGCCATTTGGATTGAGTGGGAAGGAGGGAGAGTAGAGTAGATTAAAGTTTATTTGATCTTGTAAGGTTGAAATTTATCAACCATCTTGTTGGCTTTATTCCGTGCCAATTTGCTTGTAATTTAGCACTTAGTAACCCTGTATTTAGGTGGGATTATTGTAAGGGTAGTGTGTAAGAAGATGTAAAGAAAATCTCAAGTATGTGCAAGAAGACAGAGTTTCGCGGCTAGGACTCGCGACTGACTCGCGACTGGCAAACTGCCAAATGCTGGCACATGAGATGCACACAAGGGAGCTGAAGGAACGCGCCAGCTGTCACATTACAGGACAAAAGTCTCAGGTTGGCTAGGCCGTTATGTCGCAACTTGAACTCGCGACTTGGACAAGCCGCGAGGTCAAGCCGCCAACCAACCCTGTTTGGCAAAAACTGTCTCTTCGTATTCCAAACACACACCATTATATATAGACCCTTATACCCACTAAATTGAGAGAGCTTCTAGAGAGAATTTTGTGAGAGAAATCTTAGAGAAAAACAAGATTGCCTCATCCCCAATCTTTACCTTAAAGACTCTACAAATTCCTCTACTTTTTTCCTCTCCATTGTTACATTTTTTAGAGGCCTTTAGCCAAATCCTTATCTTACCACACCCACGTCTATGAAAAGGTTTATTTGGTGCTGTTGGGAAGCAGTTTGGAAGGAGCCAATGGTTATTGGTTGATGCTATAGGCTATAGCGGAATCTGGTAAGCTAGAGAAGAAAAAGGTTCGGCCCAACCTCGTTGGAGCAAAAAGCTTGGAGGGCTTAGGTACTTAGGTAGATTAGGCTTGAAGGGTCTATTGCTGTTCATGTATCTCAACTACATTTTCTAGTAAATTATTGACCGCTTGGAGGGCGGCAAAGAGATTTTACGCTGAGGGCTTCGGTTTCCTCTTCGATAACACATTGCATGTTGTCTTTGTGTTTGCATCTCTCTTCCCTTTATCTTTGCCTTTTATTTTCTGTTGTGGATGTGATTATAATTGGCTTAGATAGTTTATCAATTCTGTGTTTGGCTTATGTTCATGTTCCGCACATTAATTGTTTGATAATAAGCTTGAATTGATAATTTGTATTTTGGGATCTAAACGTTCAAGGGTGTTTTACACACATATTGAACTTTCAGATCCAAAATTAGTCTATTTTTAACTGACTCTACTCATACTCTCCTCTACTCCTTCTCCTTCCTCCCTCAATCCAAATAGACCTTTAGTATTTCTGTTTGAAAATTAAATTAAGAAAGTATACACAGTTTCATGTGTAGCACAAATATATTTTGTTGGGTCTTGCAAAAATTTTGTTTATTTATTAATTTTTTGGGTTTTGGTATCTATTAAATAACTATTTTGTTTGTTTGTTTAATTTATAGGTTACATTGTTGCTTAACATTTTTTTTTTCTAGAGTAGAGGTGAATCAACAATAGTTTAGATATATATGGGGAACTTTATCTTCAAGACTTTCTTAAGTTTTTATGTCTGTCCTCTTTTGGATAATGATTCAAAGGATTATAATGAGTCCACAATTTTCCATGTTTTCTTTACGCACATATATAATGAATTTTTTTTTAAAATTTTTTAATTTTTAAATTTTTTCTGTCACATAGCTAGAATTACAATAACAACCAACTTTTTAATGCATTCTCATAAAATTATATGAAAAGAAACAAACAAAAGAGAGAATAATTAACATTATAATATCCTATGCAAAATTTCCACGAATAGGATATTTCTAATAGAAAGACAATATTTTTTTTTTTGGTTGCCTTATTAAATTGCAAATGAAATATATATATATATATATAACTCAAATCAAAACATCATACATATTTATAGCATTTATTATTGTTATGCTTCAATTAAGCCACATTAGCGTTATGTCATCGTTTATTTTAATATTTTTTAGATTTTTGGATTTAATGGTTGACATTTATTGGTCATCTACTTAGATTCAGGTGTTACTCTATCTCCAACTTTACTATGTGTCTCTCCATTAACCCAAACTCTTCAAACACCATCATTATATGGAATTCTGACGGTCACCGAAAGATCACAACCTCTTCACCTCCTCTTTCTATCTATCTATAATCACTATATAATATAAAATGGAAGACTCTGACTTTTTGTTGACCTTTTAAAATTTTGACACATCATCTTTGCAAACTTCACAAATTTACACCTCATTATAATTTATTTTATTTTATAATTGGATTGCAATATTAGAGAGACTCGCGTTAGAATTCAAAAAAAAAAAAAAAAGATTCACATTAGGATTCAAAAAAATATATAGAAATTGTAGTTCTAAGCATAGAATTGCTTTGTAGGTTTGGTAACTATGCACTTGCAATGAGCAGTTGACAACAAGAGCACATATGCCTCGTATTAACAGTTTATAAAAATTTGACTTAGCAACCCAATAATGTTCTATGTTATATAACACTTCTAAACTATGGAAAAACATAAATTAAATATTTCTTCCCATTGTATTGTATTTTTAAAAAATGCCATCTTGCAAAATGTCTATAATAAGCATATTATTAACTCAATTTCCTATTTTTAAATATCATTAGATCTTTTATCAATAGCTTTCCCGTGCATTGCACAGGTTGGCGACTAGTTAACTTCAAATGCACGCACAAAATGCAACTAATCCTAGGAATGCATGGGCATTGTTAGAATTATGATGCAAATTCTCCATGTAATTCCCAGAAGGCCCAACTCATACCAATCACTATGGCATGTGATCTGCCCACACCAACAAAAGTCATTACCACATACGAATGAGATATAATAAGCTTGCCAAAAAAGAATGACTAAAAATCGAAAAAGAAAGAGGGACAAGGGTGGAATTTTCAAACCCTCGTTGAGTGTTCTGAGTGGAATTTATCATCCTCAAAGAAATTCATACATGTCAAAAGTATTAGAAAGAATTAGAACAAGTGGAAAAATATCCTTATAATTCATTTGATAGTAGGAGAGAATAAAGAAAACAAGGGGGAAAAAAAAGCTTATCGACAAACCAAACTCCACCACTTCAGTTGCCTGGCCCCAAAAAAATAAATAAATAAATAAAATCCGGTGTGAATTTTTCATATGCACCCAAAACTGCAATAGTAGCAATAACGACAAGAACTCTTCTTTACAAGGTAAATCTTATACTTCTTTGGCATACAAAACAACTATGTTTTGAATCTGGCTGTTTTTATCTTATATGAATGCCCAATGATGATATTGATGACCTTAGGTTCTTAAAAGTAGTAAGAAGAGCAAGTAGACAACAGTAAAAAAAGGAACCATGACAAAAATGCCGAGTAGTGCTGGAATTAAAACCGAACAAATGAAGATTGAAAAACACACAATGCAAACACCAATTTTGTTTACAATGTAAATTTAATTTTTAATCCAATCATTACCAGCTAGCCAACAATAAGTGATTCTGCTCCTATTGACAAGAACCAAATTACTCTAGAGAAGCCAACTTCACAGAAACAAATGCCTTCACAGAATAGTATAGTATCACATTAGTGGGAACACTATATTAAAAGACCAATAAGCAAAATGTGAAATTTAAGACCAAAAAAAAAGAAGTGTTTTCTTATAATTATGGCCTACACCAATAAGAGTTATTGCCAGATTAAGCTGTGAATTCACTATTGAGGTTGCCAAGACATAATGACCAAAAATAAAATAAGACAGCAAGAAAAAGGAAGAAGAAATTTCAAACCCTCACTTCGCAAGACTGGAATTATAATCCTTTTAGAAAATGAATCCTAGGAAATTCAGTCACAAACCCATGTATTAGAAAAAATTAAAACAACAAAAATGTATCCTTAATATTCTTATGCTTGAAGGAGAGAAAAAAAAAAGGGAAGAAAACAAGAGTTTATCAACAAACTCAGCTACTTAAGCTATGAAGAACCCAAAAAAATTTTATTGCTTACTGCATACAGACTGTGACAATCCAAACTAGAAATAGAGCTGCAAACACAATATAAATAGGTTCCACTAGGGAAAGAAAACACCAATAGAAACAAGACAAGAAAACAAATGTACAAGTGCTACATAAAGCAGACCTACATGCACAAACTGAAGAAGATAATACAAGCTACATAGTTTAGGATAAGTTTAAATTATAAGCTTTTATTTTTAAAGGAAAAAATAAAAAATATTATAATGAGCAAGACTACTCAAAAGCATGTTTCATCGAGAAGCAACAAAACAAAATCGACCTAGCTAAAGTACCACAAATGCATCACCACTTAAATTTAAAAATAAATAAATAAATAAACCTTAGAACATAGACAAGCAAGGTTTTTTTTTTTTTTTTGGCATTTAGCATCAATTTTCTAATAATTTTGTTAGTTGTTAAGTTTTTGAAACTATTTTGTTAACCAACATCTCAAGTCTTTGAGACTTGAGTTCGCTGACAAAACTGGGCCCTTTAAGACTCGAGTTCCAGTTCTAGCACACAACTAACGTGGAACAATTTATCCACGTGTAATTCGAGTCTCTCAAACTCGAACTCTATAGAACGAAGAAGAAGATCTGGAGAAGAAGAAGAACACGAAGACCAAAGAACGGAAGAAGTAATTTTGGAAGAAGAAGAAGAAGGAGAAGAAGGAGAAGGATCTGGAGAACGGAAGAAGGATCAACAAAGAAGAAGAAGAAGGATCTGGAGAACGGTAGGAACTGGAGCACAAATCTGGAGAATGGCAACAACAAAGACATGAGTTCCACATGAATTTGTTCTTCCACATCAAATTATCGGCACGAGTTTCAAAACCTTTAGATACTAGTTTGCTAAATAGTTTTGCAACCTTGACAACTAACTAAAATGTTCCAAAAATAATGTTAAATGCCCAAAAAGCCTAACAAGCAAGACATCCAATCTCCAATAATAAAAATGTAGATTAAAATAATTAGTGTCAATACTATTATTTTAAAAAATAATTTACAAAGAAAGAAAAGAAAATATATAACAAAAAACCAAAAACCTCTAAAGGGTCATCCAAGTAGTTAAGGGAGTATTAGGATCAAAAGCAAAATCTATAACACAGTGGCAATAGAAGCCTATTCTCAACCCATTGTCAATCCAACAAATTGTTTTTCTAACTCATACATATCTTACTCCAATACTTAAAACTTCAAATTATGGAAAACAAATAATGAAATCAAGACATAAAGAAAGCGTATTACCTAAGGTCCCCCATCAAACTTTGCCATCCAGGTTGATATACAGGATAAAATTTTTTAAACACAAGAATTGGGGCAACAAAGCCATAAGCTTCAAAATATCACCCCACACAGTCCAACTATACAAACCACATCCATAGAAGTTATAACTTTAAAACCTATACAGAACACACAAGGAAGCATAACTTGTACTATTCTGGAATTTAAAGAGCAGCCATGTTTAAAGAATGCAAATGTTTAACTTACATGATTGCCCAATAATGGATCACAATTTACTGTATTCATTTTTCACAATATAGACCAAAGCTCCAATAGATATAATAAGTGCATCAAAGATGATCTTAAGTTCTTAAGTTGTCATGAGTGCAAGTTGATGGCAATAGAGAAAGGAACCAGGACAATCACGCTGAGTAGTGCTGGAGTTAATTAAAGCCGAACAAATGCAATTTAAACTACAAACAATGCAAGCAACAATTTTTAATTACAAATTGAATTTTAAATACTTGGAACACATAATAACCTACCAGACAACACTAAGGGAAGAGAGAGTATACATATTTGTGCTCCTAATAAATTGGATCAAATTGATTAAGAAAAGCGGACATTGATCCAATAGACATCCCTTAAAAATTCTACAAAGAAACAAAGTTCATAAAATAAATTGAACAAGGGACAAGATCATGTTCAAGGGTAAAAAACGTGAAATCAAAAGAGAATGATAATCAAAAGACTTCTACTCACTCTTACTGCAAAAGTAAATCATAATTTTTCCTCTTGTAGACACATCATGATCAAAGTCTTTCAACTAGCAATAAATAGCAAGACATAAAGAAACTACAATGTTTAGCACAAACTAAAGAAACATTCAAGCATAAACATTAATTTTCATATGTTAGGGAGAAAATGATGAGATAAATTGATAAAAAGAGATTATTGCCTTAGGTACTCATATAAAAATTCAAGACTTCTATGCACTCTGTTGTAAACTATATCACCATTTCCCTTGCTGTAGAAACATCAAGATTGTAAATCACAGTTTCCCCATCAGTAGACACATCAAGATTCAATCATTCTAACTACCAGCAAATAGCAAGATATGATAAACCTCTAGTTGCAGGTTGACAACAATGACATCGATGACGAAATAGACAACAAATAGCAAGACTTCAATTAACAAAATGAAGCTGCAGACTGATGAACTAAAAAAACACACAAGAAGAAACATTATCATTCAACTATCATGAAGAGAATAGTGAAATCAATTGATATAGAGAGATTATTGCCTTAGGTCTCCATAGAACTCCATCCAAAGTAGACATACCAAATCTACATTAAACAAATTAATTTAGAGGTAACAAAATCATAAAAAACTCCTCTTGTATTTAGAGAACAGCTATTTTTAAGGCATGCAGATCTTATTTTATATTGGTTGCCAATGACAATAAATCTCCATTGACTATGATGCAAATTCAAAGCCTAACTCATGCAAATCACCACATAAACCACCCATACTAATAAAAGGCATTACCACATATCAATTGGATATATATAAGCTTGCGAAAATAGAATGACTAAATTCAAACAAGAAAGTAGGACAAAGGGACAAGAATTTCACAGGAGCTTTCAAACCCTCGTTTAGTGATGCTGAATTTTATAATCCTCAAGAACCAAATCCTAAAAAAGCATACATTGCCCAATATTAGAAAACAATAGGGAAAATATCCTTATAATTCATATGATTGAAGGAGAGAATAAAGAAAAGAAGGGGAAAGAAAAGATTGCTTATCGCCAAACTAAACTCCATCACTTAAGCTGCCAACAACAACAACAAGCCTTAAGCTACCAAGCACCAAAAAAGATTTCCAGTGAGATTTTTTGACATGCACCTATAGTTGCAAAAGTTGCATAACGAATAGAACTCTTCCGTACAAGGTAAATCTAATATTTCTTGGGCATTCAAACAACCATTTTTAAAGCTGCCAACTCTTATCTTATATGATTACCCAATGACAAAAATGAAGATCTTAGGTTCTTAAAAGTTGTAATAAGTGCATGTAGATGGCAGTTAGAAAAAGGAATTGGATAAAAATGCCAAGTAATGCTGGGATTAGTTAAAGCCAAACAAATAGAGCCTAAGATACACATAAAATTCGGTTAGGATCAAAAGCAAAAACAAAAATGCAGCGGCAATAAAAGCCTGTTCTCAACCCAATGTCAGTCCAACAAATTGTTTTTCTAACTTATACATATCTTACTCCAATACTTTAAACTTCAAATTATAGAAAAAGAATTAATGAAATCAAGAAAAAAAGATAGCTTATTACCTGAGGCCCCTCATCAAACTGTACTATTCCAGAATTTAAAGAGCAGCCATGATTAAAGAATGCAAATGTTTAACCTATATGATTGCCCAATAATGAATCACAATTTATTTTTCACTGTTAGACTTGTGTGGTTCAATGATTAAATTTACCATATTCCAACAGCTTAAACTTTTGAGACAATCGGTAATTTAACAAGGTATTAGAGCAGGAGATCCTAAGTTCAATTCATGTCTCCTCCACTGTACCTCTCATTTAAATTCTCACGTTTTAGGCCTCACCTATTAAAAGGTAGTATCGGCCCACACGTGAGGGAGAGTGTTAGAATTGTGTGGTTAAATTATTAAATTTACCATATCCCAACAGTTTAAACTTTTGGGACAATTGATAATTTAACATTCACAATATAGACCAAAGCTCCAACAAACATAATAGGTGCAACAAAGATGATATTAAAATTTGAAGTTGTCATGAGTGCAAGTTGATGGCAATAGAAAAAAAGAAAAAAAAAAAAAAAAGGACAATCATGTTGAGCAGTGCTAGAGTTTATTAAAGCTGAACAAATGCAATCTAAAATACACACAATGCAAGCAACAATTTTCATTTACAATTTTAATTTTAAATACTTGGAACACATAATAACCTACCAAACAACAGTAAGGGAAGAGAAAATATACATATTCAAGCTACAAATAAAGAGGATCAAATTGATCTAGAAAAGCAGACATTGATCAAAGTACATGCCTTAAAAAATCTACAAAGAAACAAAGTCCAAAATATAAATTGAACATTGGACAAGATCATGTTCAAGGATAAAAAATGTGGAATCAAAAGAGAATGATAATCAAAAGATATCTACACACTCTTGCTACAAAAGTAAATCATAATTTTTCCTCTTGTAGACGTAATAAATATTAGGACATAATGAAACTCCAGTGTTTAGCACAAACTAAAGAAACATTCAAGCAGAAACATTAATCTTCACATATTGGGGAAAGAAAGATGAGATAAATTGATAAAAAGAGATTATTACCTTAGGTCAACATTTAAAAATTCAAGACTTCTATGCACTATGTTGTAAACTAAATCACAATTTTGCCTACTGTAAAAACATCAAGATTGTAAATCACAATTTCCCCATCTGTAGACACATCAAGATTCAATTATTTTGACTACCAACAAATCGAAAGATATAATAAAACTCCAGTTGCAAGCTGACAAAAATGACATCAATGATAAAATAGACAACAAATAGTAAGACTTCAATTAACAAAATGAAGTTGCAAGCTGACAAAATAAAAAAACACACAAGCAGAAACATTATCATTCAGCTATTATGAAGAGAATATTGAAATCAATTTATAAAGAGAGATTATTGTCTTAGGTCCTCATCAAACTCCATCCAAAGTAGACACACCATACCTACACATATTAAACAAATTAATTTAGCGGTAACAAAATCATAAAAACCCTCCCATCCCAGAGCATGATCAAACAATACAAAAGAGAACTACGCAGCTTTGAAACCTAACCAACCTATAAAGTCGGTATAAGGAAGCATAGACCCAAACTTCTCTTGTATTTAAAAAACAATAATTCTTATGCAAGCAAATCTTATCTTATATTGGCTGCCAATGACACTATGATGAAAATTCAAAGCCCAACTCATGCAAATCACCATAGGAACTACCCACACTAATAAGAGGCATTACCACATAAGAATCAGATATCAGCTTGCCCAAATAAAATGACTAAAGTCAAACAAGTAAGCAGGACAAATGGACAAGAATTTTAATGGAACTTTCAAACCCTCGTTGAGTGAGACTGAAATTTATGATCCTCAAGGAAACCAAATCCAAAAAAAAGCATACATTGCCCAATATTAGAAAACAATATGGGAAATATCCTTATAATTCATATGATTGAAGGAGAGAGGAAAGAAAATGAGGGGGAAAGAAAAGATTGCTTATTTCAAAACTAAACTCAATCGCTTAAGCTGCTATCAACAACAAGCCTTAAGCTGCCATGCAACAACAAAAAAATTCCAAGTTAGATTTTTTCACATGCACCTACAATTGTAAAAGTTGCATAACGAATAGAAGAACTCTTCCATACAAGGCAAATCTTATATTTTCTGGCATTTAAACAACCATTTTTAAGGTTGGCTGCTTTTATCTTATATGACTGCCTAATGACAAAATTGACGATCTTAGGTTCTTAAAAGTTGTAATAAGTGCATGTAGAGAGCAGTTAGAGAAAGGAATAGGGATAAAAATGCCAAGTAATGCTTGGATTAGTTTTTTTTTTTTTTTTTTTTTTTTGAGAAACAACATTGTGATTTTATTTATGATGGTATTGTGATAAGGGTTACATTGGATAAATGTGGAGGAACATCCTCATCCATACCATATATTCGCTAACATGTCTTGCATGTCTAGCAATTTTATGGGCTAGAGTATTACATTGTCTTGGAACAAAACTAAACTCTAATACTTCAAAACCATTTGCCAAACTCTTAACTTCCTCTAGAAGGTGTCCATAGTCAGCCAACGAGGGTAGGCTGCTCTACATTGCCTTAATTGCAATCTTTGAGTCGCCCTCAAGAATTATCGACTTAAGCCTAAGCTCCAAAGCCAACTTCATTGCTTTTATAGTTGCAAGTAGTTCGACTACCACCGTAGAATGAGGAAGAGGAAACCTGTCCACCATTGATGCTAGGATCAACCCGTTTCTGTCTTTAATCACCGTTGCTGCACCTGCTATATTTTGGTCTCGAAAACATGCACCATCAAAGTTTATCTTAATGTTTGGCCAGGGTGGGGGTCTGTCAAAAGGATTCAAAGAGGTTGGAGAGGCTTGGGTTGGGGGGCTCGGCTGTAATGAGCGTGGAAAATCTGCTCTGAGTGACTGAACCAACTGCTACACTTGTTGGATTGGGAAAGGGGTTTGGCTGGTCTGAAGTGCATTCCGTCTGTGCCAAATTGCCCAAATCGTTGTTGCAAAAAGCTCCAAATTTTTATCTTTCTCCACTATATATTCCACCAGCTCCCTAAACATGTCAAAAGACACAGCCATCCTAAACTGCCACTCGCTCTACTGTTCCCATACCGAGCTAAGAAGCGGACATGACCACAATGCATGCACTGAGTCCTCAACCTATGCATTGCATTGTTCACAGCAGTCCTCCAACACAACTTTGCGCCTTTTGAGATTACTTTTGGTTGGGATAACATTCTTGACAGCTTGCCAAAGGAAATTCCTGACCTTTGGTTGGGATTTCAGCCCCCACACCTTCCTCTATAAGCCATTGATCTCTGGATTGTAGTCATTGTTGTCCATGCTTCATTCCTTGTATAAAAACCTATAGCTTGATTTCACTGTATAGGAACCTGATGGAGTAAAGGGCCAAAATAATGTGTCATCAATCTTCCTAGAGCAAAGGGGAATGGACTCAATCAAAGAGATATCTGATAGGTCACAGTCTGAATGACCCCTAGTGATTAACCCTAATTAATTAATTTAGCCAGGTAATTAATTAATCAATTAATCATGCAATTTTATGGAAGCACAAACAAATCACCAACAACTAAATATGCAGCGGAAAATAAATAACACAGTGATTTGTTTACGAATGGGGAAAACCCTAATGGCAAAAACCCCACCGGGTGATTTTCAGGTCACCACTCCCGAAACTCCACTATTATCAAATCAAGCGGTTACAAGTAAAGGAATCCCAAGTACCTTACCAACCTACAGTTGAACCCTTACCCTAATACCCAATTGGACTTGATCTGTAGCGACAGTTCCCTCCTTTGATGCACGGCTCCCAAGTACGTGACTAACCAATGTGCGGATCCAAGTACGCGACTTCAGAACACCAACTTAAGGAAGAATGGTTGGCTGCAAAGTTCTTCAGTTCATCGTTTATGATGAATAGCAGGAAGATGCTTGGTTACAAAACCCTACGGTGCAAATATACAGCAACTTCTTGATGGAAGATGAACTAGGTCAAGAACTTCGTCTTTTGATCACAATTTGCTTGAACAGAGATTGCTCAATGCTAATGCAACTTGTGTTACCCTTGACGGCTCTTAAAATAATCCTTTTATATGTTTAGGGTTAGAAGAAAAGAAAGCCCAAAAATATATTCATGGATCCCAAGAAAATCAGATTAGAAATCTGAAATTTTAAATCTCGACAGATAGCAGGTGTTGAGGTAGCTATCGAGTAGGTGTCGAGCTTTAAAAACTTTGCACTTCAGCTTGCTTTTTCTTGGACAGGCCTGATGACTTCAACACTTGACCTTGAAACATTGTTTCTTGAAGTATTAAAAACACCTAGAACTACCCAATTACAAATAGAGTGCGTTTTGTCAAAAGATTAGCCAATTTACATAAATAAGTGACATATGTTTTTAATCAAGTTAAAACATATATATCCTAACAATATCCCTTGCATAGAAAAGTTGTTGCAAAAACTCCAAATCGAACATATTTGAGCCTAGTTTGATCAGCTTCAAAACTCTCATATCTTCAAATCCTATTGCAGCTTGTGAAGACACAAAGGGTAGAAATTCAGAGGGCAGCCACGGATCACTCCACACATTAATACTCTCACCATCTCCCACCCTCCACCTCAAACCTTCCATCAACACATCCCTCCCTTTAAGTAAACTCCTCCAAGCGTATGACCCCGTTTGTGATTGTGGTGCTTCTAAGATAGTTCCATTTGGGAAAAACCTTGGTTTGAAAACTCTATATATAAGAGAGTTTTTATTTTGGAGGAGTCGCCATGCTTGTTTCACCAATAGAGCATCATTGAACAAAGCAAGATCCTTAAACCCCATTCCTCCCTCACCCTTGGGTTTACATAGTTCCTCCCACCTCACCTAATGGATTTTCCGCCTATCTCCTCTTTGACCCCACCAAAACCTCCGTATAAGGCCCTCTAACTCCTCACAAATGCCAGTGGGAAGCTTGAAGCAATTCATGGTATATGTTGGAATTTCTTGGACAACCACCTTAATTAAAATTTCATGCCCGGCTTGAGAAAGGAGCTTCTCTTCCCACCCTTGAAGCTTACGCCACACACGCTCCTTTATGTAATTAAAGCTGGATTTTTCATTCCTCCCCACTAGGGAGGGCAGCTGCAAGTATTTCTCATAGTGTCGGATTTCGATCACTCCCAACATATTCTTTATTGCAATCCTTTGGTCTTCCTTCGTTGATTTGCTAAAAAAACACGGTTGTTTTAGCTTTATTTATTTGTTGACCTGAGCTCATCTCATAAGTTTGTAACACTGTTGTTTGGATTAGTTAAAACCAAAAAAATGGAGCCTAAATACACATAATACAAGCACCAGTTTTTTTTTTTTTTTTTTCATAATGTTAATTAGGGCTATCCACGAGTCGGGTCGGGTCAGTTTTGGCCTCAACCCATGGCATCGGGTGGAGGGGCGGAGGAACCCAAAATCGACCTCCAGAAAAATTAGTCGATTCGGTTTCGGGTGATGCTTAGCGTTAGTCGGGCCGGTCGGTTGCCAGAAATAAAAAAGGCTTCAAAATCTGGAAAAAAAAAAATAAAATAAAAAAAAAAAAAAAAAAAAAAAAAATAAAAAAAAAAAAAGAGTCGCCGGAATCTGGGATTTTCACCAGTAACTAGAAAATCTTACTAGAAACTGGAAAAATTTCACCGAAAACTGGATTTTTTTTTATGAAATTTGCATTTTTTTTTGCTAGAAATTGCTGGAATTTGGCCGAATCTGGATAAATCCCACCAAATCTAGCTGGATCTGGTCGAGATCTCGCTAGATCTAGTTAAGATCTCGCCAGATCTAGCTTGTTTTCGCAGGATTTAGCCGAATTTTTTTTATAGCTTCGGTCGAGTTCGGGTTGCTCGGGTTTTGGAGACGCAAACTTGCCACTCGACCTGCCGATGTCGGTTTTCAAAAATGGAAACCCACCGCCAACCGACTTGACCTTCGGTTTGGGCCGGAATCGAGTCGGCGTCGGGCGGTTTGGCCGGGTTGTCAGTTGCTGGTTGGGTCTAGACAGCCCTAATGTTAATTTAAATTTTAAAACTCAAAATTACCAGCTAGCCAACAATATGGAATTGTGCTCCTATAGACGAACCAAAATGATCAACTTCACCAAAACAAATGCCTTAAAAGAGCAATCGGGGACCAAAACCTACAAATAAATTGAAGGAGTATAGCATCACAGTTAGTGGGAACACTAAAGTAAAGGACTCGTATGCAAAATGAAAAATCCAGATAGTGTGAGTTTTCTTATTGTTGTAGTCTACACAATTCAAGTTCAAGAGAGATTTAAGACTTCCACACAAACTCGCTAGCTCAAGTACAAGAAAGTCCAAATCAGTTTCCGATCCTATAGGCAAATAAAAATAAAAATAATCAAACATTGTCCACATAAAACAACAAAATAGACATCAACAACTCATATAGAAGCATGAAAAAAAACTTCAGAGCTCAAATATGAGTCCAGAATGGCAAAAACTTCAGCCCGGATATGGACTTGGTTCAACAATGACAATATCTACCCACTCACTTTCTACAACTAGGAAATTAATTAGCAACAATCTAAGGTTACGAACAATGATGCAATCATTTTTGACTGAATAATATCCTTAATAATATTAAACCTATGATGCAAAGCTTTCAAACTTTTATCAATTGAACTATGATGCAAACCTAGAGACAAAAGTAAAATCCATGTCATTCCTCGGAATCCCAAAACATGCAAACGAAGACAAGATAAAGCAAAAATATGTATTATTTAATCTCGGCAACCATCTTAAGGTAACAAAATTTATCATTTACCTATCCCACAACAATATAAGGCATTACCACATTCAAATTGAACAAGACAAGACAAAGGAACAAGAATAGCAAGGGAAATTTCAAACCCTCACTAGGGGAGACAGAATTTATTGCAATACAAAAAACCAAAGCCTGAGAAAAGCAGTTATAGGTCCATAGATTAGAAAACTAAGATAAGCCAACAATTGTATAGTTATTATGATTGCAAAAGACTAAGGAGCAAAAAAAAAAAAAAAAAAAATTCTTGTTGACACATGAGGAATAGATTTTTGTCTTGCACTAAGAAAGCAAAACAATGAATAAAGAAATTACAATATTTCAATAGAAACCAACAATTATAAAGAAAAATTATTCTAACTCTAAAAGCCCTAGGCCAAATATTTGATGACAGTGATATCAATCAGTAATGATCAAAGTTCACAATATATGACAAAAATTAATAAATATAATCTTTATTCCATGTAATTTCAAAAAATTCCAATTAATCTAGGATTAGAGAAAGCAGAGCCTGTATTGTTTTCCCTCTACAACCATATTCAGGTCACACAGTTATATTCTTGCCCCATTCCAATAAGAGCCATTGCCGGCAATTAGCCTATGAATAAATTATTGAGGTTGCAAATGCAGAATGACCAAAAATATAAAAAAGCCATCAAGAAAAAGGAAAAAGAATTGCAATATCAGTATAAAACTCACTCAGTGAGACTGGAATTATAATCCTCCTAAGAAAGCCATCACATACCCAAGTATTAGAAAGATTTAAAACAAGAAAAAACTATCCTTCAAACTCTTATCATTGTAGCAAAAAAAATATATATATATATATTATTTGCTTCCTTCATAAACACAAAAAGTTGGAAACCAAGATGATCAGTTCCCCTTAAAGCCAAAAAAATCAACAGGAGCAAGACAAGAAGACAGATGTAGGAACGTCACACCCTTGGTGGCATTGGCATTGACTTCCTGCATAAGCAAACTGGAAAATATAGAATTACAACTACACAGTTCAGGGCAACATTAAATTACATAATACCACTTAAAAGCATGTTTCATTCAAAAGCAAAAAAAAAAAAAAAAAAATCAACCTTAGGTCCATCAAGAGCAAACGCAGCACCCCTGGAGGGTTTTCTGCTATTCATGTATCCCAACTTCATTCTTTTGTGGATTATTGACCACTTGGAGGGCAGCAGAGAGGTTTTACGCCGAGGGCTTTGGTTTCCTCTTCGATAACACATCGCTGTGTTGTCCTTATGTTTGCATCTCTCTTCCCTTAATCTTTGCCATTTAATTTCTGCTGTGGATGNAAGAACAAATCCATACAGATGAGATATAACGCCTAATAGCCCAAAAGAGCACCAGGATGTCAAATAATGTATACAAGGTAGAGTAAGGTGGCCAATAGCAATGCTGCTAACACAATATAACCAAGTTCCACTAGAAGCATGAAAACATGAATAGAAACAAGACAAAAAGAAAAATGTACAAGTGCTACATGAAAGCTGACCTACGTGAGCAAACTGAAAAAACAGAATTCCAACTACATAGTTTCGGATAACTTTAAATTATAAGATTTTATTTTTAAAGGTGTAAGGTTGAATTTAATCAACCATCTTGTTGGCTTTATTTCGTACCAAATTTGTTTGTAATTCAGCATTTAGAAACCTTGTATTTAGGTGAGAATCTTGTAAGGGTTCTGTGTGAGAGAGTGTGAAGAAATGCTCAAGAATATGCAGTGAAGCAGGGACTCGCAGGTGACTCGCAACTAGCAAGCCACCAGATGATGCACATGAGTGAAGCATGCAGAGAAGTTGAACCGTCATACCAGCTGTTTGCACTATAGGACAAAAAGTCCAGTCTGGCCATTTAGTTAGCTCACGGCTTGAACTCGCAACTTAGCCTAGTCGTGAGGCCAAGTCATCAGCCAACTCTGTTTTGGAAAAACTGACTCTTCGCATTCCTTTCTCACCCTAGTATAAATACCCCTTATACCCACGAAATGTAGAGAGCTTGCAGAGAGAATTTTGATAGAGAAACCCTAGAGAAAAACAAGATTGATTTATCCACAATCTTCACATAGAGACTCTTCAAATTCTTCTATTCTCAGTCTTTCCATTGTTACATCTTTGAGAGGTTCTTACCCAAATCCTTTTCTCACCATACACACATCTTTGAGAATGCTATTTGGTGCTTGGGGAAGCAGTTAGGAAGGGACTAATGGTTATTGGTTGATGCTATGAGCTATAGCGGAATCCGGTAAGCTAAAGAAGGTAAAGGTTCGGGGCAACCTCGTTGGAGCAAGAAGTTGGAGGGTTTAGGTACGCTGGGTAGATTAGACTTGGAGGGTTTTCTGCTATTCATGTATCCCAACTTCATTCTTTTGTGGATTATTGACCACTTGGAGGGCAGCAGAGAGGTTTTACGCCGAGGGCTTTGGTTTCCTCTTCGATAACACATCGCTGTGTTGTCCTTATGTTTGCATCTCTCTTCCCTTAATCTTTGCCATTTAATTTCTGCTGTGGATGTGATTTTAATTGGTTTAGATTTTGTATCAATTCTGTTATTAGCTTGTGTTCATTTTCCGCACATATATTGTTTGACATTAAGCTTGAATTGATAATTTTGTAATTGGGGGTTTAAACGTTCATAGTGTTTTACATGCTATTTGAACATTCAATTGGCATTAGAGCGGATGCACTCTTTGTGGTTTAAACACCTTAGTGCGATCCTTGACCCCGTATTAAGATGGACTGATCTTAATCTTTAAAAGCACCACCATATTTTGATTGTAGCAACTATGCCTTTTGGAAAGTCAAGATGAAGGCATTTTTGTGTTCAATGGTGTGTTTTTTCTACCAAAAGTAGATTTTGAAAAAATATAAATTTCCTAATAACTAAAAAATTAAGGACAATTTGAAAAATAAGAGGTTAAGAACCTTTAAAAAATATTTCTCTTTTTTATTCTAAGGTAGATCCTTACTCTTCTATATGCATGCGTGTGCTTCCTTCTTTTTATCGGTGTATTTTTTCCCCCTTAAAAATTTGATGGGTGGTAGCATATCCAAAGTAAATATATGTTTTATTCATAATTATTTTTTTCTTGTATTTTTCCAAGTGGTTGATAAGAACTTTTAGATTTTTTTACATTGAAAGAGAAATTATTGCAAAATTTAGAACATAATTAGTCATAAATGATTTTTGAAATTAATATATGTCTAGTTCTATTTTGATAGATAATTAATTTGAAATATATTGAGCAAAAATTATTATTTTATTTTTTAAACTTAATTGTAAATTGCATTCTCTAAGTTTTTGTTATTTTGATTTTGTTACTTAAAAATTTAAAATTTTAGATTTTGGACCTTGACATCATATAGCATTTTGATATTAGTCCTTCCATACATTCCCATTACCAAGGTAACTCAAAATCAAAGTCGGCCGAACCACTAAGCCAATTAGCATGGTTTTGAATACTGTTCCATTATGATTGGAACAAAAGAAAAATCTCGTACCAATATGCAAAGCGGAACAATGACTCCCTAGCCCCCTATTCTATCTTTGGTAAAATTTCGGTCTATTCTGAATGTTTCAATTAGCTTCAGCCAATACAAGCCTAAATTGTAGGTTCCAGTTAGCTCTACTGGTTAAGTCTTTGATGGTTATATAAGAGATCTAGGGCTCCATTCCCGCCTACACCAAAAACTGATTGGTGTCTTGGTCTGATGATAAAAATTTATCATCAAGAGTGAATGTCATAAGTTAAAACTCTTTAAAAAAAAAAAAAAAATACAAGCCAAAATTAAAGATTCTACTGATATGCATTTTGGGCTTTTTCCCTCCTTAATCTGAACCACTATCTTTCTATATATATATATATATATATATGAGCCGCTGCCTTCATCTTTGTTTAAAATATAGAAGAAAAAAACTAGATATTAAAACCTTCTAAGCTAAACACAAGGTGAAAAAAAAAAATTAAACTAAGGTTTCGGGAGAGAAGAAAGAAAATAAACGAAGAACAAGATAAGAAAAGAGTAGACACATTAAGACCATTCGCACTAGCTCATCCAAAAATTCTTATCTATTTGATCATAATAACATACTTTTTCTATTTAATACAATCAATTTTCAAAACACACTCACATCAGATTATTTATTTTACACTACATTTTGGGTATGTTTTGATACAATTTATTGCTAAAAACTAAAAACACTGTAACAAAATAATTTTTAAATGTGTGAATAGTACTGTGGAACCCAATTTTGAACTTGTTTTTGCTTAAAAAGGTACTTGTGGGTCCCGTAAACATGCACCCACTGGAAAACGTGGGACGCAGTTGAAAAGTGCTTGTCAGCACTATCCAAACATACACTTCATTACAATATTATTTCTTTATCAATTTTTTAATTCTCCCAAATAATTGCTCTCTCTCTCTCTCTCTCTCTCTCTCTCTCTCTTAGTAAAAAAAAAATTAAAAAAAAATTGTATTTGAACAATAACTATGTATATTTGCATGGTTGCTATATCTAGAATCCTATTTCAAAAAATTTTGCATGATTTGATGTAGGTGTTTTTTGGGGTTAGTTGGGCAAATGGTAGGGCTTATACTATTTTAGATGGATTGATGTGAATGCTCTAATTTGTGAGGAAAAATAATGAAGATTCAACCGTTTAGGTGAGAAGTGTGTGAGACTACAAAAGGAAATAAAGTTAGTAGGTGAGAAAGAAAGTCAATAGGTTTGAAAAGGGGAAAAGTGAAGATTTCCTAGTTTACAATTACTAGACGAGTTGGTTTAATTTACAAAAACGCCATAAATGATTACTTTGCAGTAACATGAAACGATACTCTAAAATAGACCGATGAATATCCTGTTCCAATGAACAAACCAAAATAGAGTCCAAAATGGTATTAAGTATTAAGAACTTTGCCAACTTAGGTAAGGCTCTCAAAGTGGAAAAAAGCTCCAAGTATTGGCCAATAATTTTTTTTAAATAATGATAAAATCCAAAAAATTAGTTGGTACATTCTCTCAAAAAAAAAAAGAATCCTATGTATTTTTCTAAAAAACAATAAAAGAAAATTTTGGACTATTAATTATCTTCTAGAGTATTAATTTAGGCCCAAAATTTAGCCAATGCATGAAAATCTCCATCTGAACAGGTGTGCAATTTTTCTAAATCTTTTTCAACGGTTGGAATTCCTCTATACATGTGCCACATAATATATATTGAAAACATTTAACTTTTAGTTGACCAAATAAATATTGTGCCTTATAAAAAACGAGAAATGTTAACAGGTGCTTTTAGAACGCTAGTTAATAATCTATTTAAAGAAAGTTTTTATGAAAAATGAAAAAAAAAATTAATTAATACTTTAACAGTTTTTTTCATTTCCCATAAAAGTGGTATCAAAACTTTCCTAAAATGGATTATTAACCAGTGTCTTAAGGGTACTCGTTAGCATTTTTCATAAAAAATTTTGAGGTCTCAAAAATTGTACACTTCATTATTTTAATATATTTTTTTAATTGAACTTAAATTCTATTTTATATTTAAACTCTCCATTAAAATCTTGATTTCTATAAATGTTAGATTATATAATTCTATATATAAACACAATCATAATTAATGCGTAATAATAAAATATATAGTTTCATATACCAATGCAATCATAATAATCTTCTCAAAAAAAAAAATTCATAATAAATAACTCTTAATAATTATATTTAGAAAATTAAAAAAAATTATATAATATTACATTTTTATGCATTTGCACGCGTTACATATTAGTATTATAATTTATAAGTCTTAAGATTCAAGTGATTGTCGAACACACGGGGGCAGAACTCTCCGTATAACAAATGGGAGTCGTGGCCCCATGAAAATTTTACAAAACATTTTATTGTAGGTAAAAACTAGGTAGAAATGTGAACACAATGCCTTTTTTCTTGTATGAACTGACACGCACATGGAAATTTGTTGGTCTCCCGACGAGGTGCCCCACCTGTCCATATCCCTTTAAGCCTCAAATTGTTTTCCCAAACACGTTAGGCAATAGCCAATCACACTTCTTCAATTCTAAATGATTCCTTGGTGCAGTTTCTCTCACAGTCGCATTCTTGATTGACTTTCCATCCATTTAGTGGTCTCGTGTTCACATTCTTATTCTTTTCTTCTCCGTTACGGACCTTTCTTACTTGAAGTGAAGGGAAAATGGCTTTAAAATTTTGAGAGGTACAACATTTTTCTTCTCTTTTCCATTTATATTTCAGTTCAATTTCTGTTTATTTATCTTGTGGCTGAATTTCAATTCAATTTCTATTTATTTATTTAAGTTCATTACAGTTTCAGAGTGTGAAGATCAGTTATTTGCATTGTTTAGACATCTTATTTCAGAGGTCAAATTTTATGCAAAGTTTTTTCAAAGTTTTAATTTTTCTCATATATATAAATAAGGAAATTCCGTAGCTCAAAAATTTACTAGACATCCGAAACATGTTAGTAGTTTATTAGTGTGGATAAAGGATGTTTCTCAGATCCTCAATAATGTTTTGTTAGCTGATTGTGGTTGAATTTTTTTTTTTAATTGAAAGTCTAAGTTTCCTTATCAAAAAAAAAAAAAAAATTGTGCCTTATTATTTTCATTTTTCATAAAGTCATTTGATTATTGTGGCTGAATTTTTTTTTTTACTGGAAGTCTAAGTTTCCTAAAAAAAAAACTTCTGCCCTATTATTTTCATTTTTCATAAAGTCAATTGATTATCCATTGATGAATAAATTTGCTTGTTATGTTTGTATGTTTAGTTATTGGATTATTTAAACAAGAACTAAATATTATGCCAAATGTTTTACTTTCAGAATTTTATTAATGTGTGCCTTAAGGGAACACAATAATATACCATTTTTGAAAGAAAAAAAATTATCAAAAATTGAAAAAATTTTGACAAATTTTTTAATTCTCAATAAAAATTTTCTAAAAACAAATACGTTAATTAATACCTTAAAGACATGCCCTAATTTTCATTGCATAATACCACATGTTTATTATTAAAAAAATATAATAATAAACATCTAAATTTATAATTCATGAATCGCCAATTATGAAAAAGAAATCTTCGTTGACAGACTTTAATTTTCCATACCGTATCATTTTGAACATTGTGCAAGTGTGATAGTGGCTTGGCTTTATTCACTTGTCACTTCAGCTCAATTTCTAGCTCTTATCGTCATTTCATTTCACATTTTTATTAGGTGGACACAGAGCAACTCATCCTTACCGTAAGGTTCCCGCAAACATTTTCTAGTTTATTATTCACGAATCAGAAATTGTGAAAAAAAAAGTGTTTCGGCATTGACATAATTTAGGCTATTTAATTCCATTTTCTAATTTTTAAATAATATTATATATATTTTTACATTTTTTTTATACATTTTTTTCTTATACGTATTTTAAAAAAATACAAATAATATTACTAGAATAACGTTACCAAACAACCTCTTAATTTTCCAATACCGTATCACTTGAAAAATAAAAATTCTTGAGTTACAACTATATAATCACAATTTTTTTCATAACTTAAAAAAAAAAAATGCTAGAGTCATTTTTCATAAAGTCCATTAATTATCCATTGTCAATTGATTATTGTGGCTGATTTTTTTTTTTTTTTTATTGAAAGTCTAAGTTTCCTTATCCAAAATAAAAAAAAAAAAAAAAAAAACTTCTATCTTATTATTTTCATTTTTCTTAAAATCAATTAATTATCCATTAATGAATAAATTTTCATGTTATGTTTGTATGTTTATTGGATTATTTAAACAGGAGCTAAATATGAAACCAAATGTTTTACTTTTATAACATAATGCCGCATGTTTATTATTAAAAAAATATAATAATAAACATGTAAATTTATAATTCATGAATCACCAATCATGAAAAAGAAATCTTCGTTGACAGACTTTAATTTTCCATACCGTATCATTTAATTTGAAAAT
Organism: Quercus suber; assembly: GCF_002906115.3. Taxonomy (NCBI): domain Eukaryota; kingdom Viridiplantae; phylum Streptophyta; class Magnoliopsida; order Fagales; family Fagaceae; genus Quercus; species Quercus suber. The sequence continues at coordinate 64,375 of NW_027069929.1, read as the reverse complement.
TGTGCAAGTGTGATAGTGGCTGGGCTTTATTCACTTGTCACTTCAGCTCATTTCATTTCACATTTTTATTTGGTGGACCACAGAACAACTCATCCATACCGTAAGGTTTCCGCAAACATTTTCTAGTTTATTATTCACGAAACGGAAATTGTGAAAAAAATTGTTTCAGTATGGACAGAATCTAAGTTGTTTAAATTTATGTTTTTAATTTTTAAATGATATTATATATTTTTTATTTATATGTATTTTTAAAAAATATAAACAATATTATCAAAATAACGTTACTAAACAGCTTCTTAATTTTCTATTACCATATCAATTAAAAAATAAAAATTCTCAAGTTACAACTATAATTACAATTTTTGTCATAACTTAAAAATAAAAATGCTAGAACTATAATTATAATTACAATTTTTGTCATAACTTATTCACGTAACAAGTTGAGTTGTGGAGTAAGAGTGAGTAACTTGGCTTTTTTACATTGGAACTTAGTATTATTGACAGAAACTTTTTAAGAAATAAAAGAATATATAAAATGTTTTATAAACAAAATTGTTGTAAAAATAAATTCACTTTTGCAAAATTAAAAAAGAGAGAAGAAAAATAAACTTAAAGATATTACACTAGTAACACATAAACAGTCAGAAAGCATCCTATTGTACTAGTCTGGTAGCTTTTCTCTATAGTCAATTCAATTCACAAAGCCTTAGTACACACAGATATATATATATATATATATATGATAGGCCGGCTGCGAGTCTTAAACCAACTAGGACTTGCATTCCTATATTACTATGCATGAACCTAAAACCAATTAGAACTTGGTTTTCTACTGCCACTAGGATGAAGCCAAATCGACTTTGGCAATCCAAATACAAGCCACCTGCACAACAAAAACCTTTTCTATGTTCCTGACTCCTGAGATTTCTGAGTCTGAGCAGGCTGAGCACAAGACTGATCATATAAATATGGGCATCCCTTCTTTCAGTGTCTCCATGCACCTAGTGCTCCTTTCCATACTCATCTCCCTAAGCATTAGGGGTGAAGCAGCCGAATACCGCTACCATTTCTGTTCAAACCAAACCACTTTCTCCCCCAATAGCACCTACCAGTCTAACCTCAACAACCTCCTCTCTTTCCTTAACGCAAATTCCACGCGTGAAACCGGTTTCTACAACACCACCGTGGGTCAAACTCGAACACCAGAGAACACAGTTTACGGCCTCTTCCTCTGCCGCGGTGATCTCGCCACCAATGAGTGCCAAGAATGCGTGTCAACAGCAACCAAAGAGATTGTTCAGCAGTACTGCCCAGAAGAAAAAGTGGCCGTGGTATGGTATGATGAATGCATGTTACGCTACTCAAATCGATCATTCTTCTCCGTCATGGAAGCCCAGCCGAGAATGATTCTGTGGAACTTGTTGGATATAACAGAGCGAGATCGCTTCCTTCAGCTAGTGGAAAAATCATTGGGTGACTTGGTGCCAGTGGCCGCAAATTCTTTATCTGGTGCTAAAAAGTTTGCTACCAAAGAAACCAAATTTACGGAAATCCAAACGCTATACAGCCTTGTACAGTGCGTCCCTGACCTATCCAGCTTTGATTGCAATAGGTGTCTTCGCGAAGCCATAACAAACTTGTCCACATCTTATGGTGGAAAGAGGGGGGGTCGAGTTCTGTCTCCTAGTTGTAACATTAGGTATGAAGTTTTCGCGTTTTACCTTGTGCAAGCTGATGCCGCACCAGGACCTGGACCAAAAGGTACATATCCTATCAAGATGATGTTTATTTGAAAGGATTTTTTTTTTCCTACTTCATGAGGCAAATTCTTAATTTTTATTGTATTAAAAATATAAATCTTACATTATAGGCTAAACAAGTGTGTCCAATATGCAGTGTACAATATATAGTGTACAATACACTTTTTGCAAAGGTATACTTTTATTTAGATTTTATAGTACAATGTAAATTTTAAGGGTATTTATTAATGAAACATTTAATGTTACATCATCAAAATTTTGTATTAATTTTGTATTTTGAAAATTCTACAGTTGGACTATATGTTCCAAATGTCGTTAACAATCACATTAAATTTAGTGTTATTAATTAAGATATTATTTACTATTCGATATATAAACTAATTTTTTATGCATAATTTTAAAATTCAAAAACATCAATTTCAAACATTTTATAGATGAGATTGTTATTAGTCTTTGATCACTTTAAAATGTCACAAACATAGAGGATATTATAATGAAATGTAATTCAACAATGAATTTTTCAAAATTTACATCAAATACAACATTTAAAAATAAAAAAAACTCAAAAATTTATTAAAATTTTATTTGAATGCATTAATTAAAACTCATAAAAGATTTCAAAAAACAAATTATAACATTACAAACCTTCTCAAAGTATAATAATACAACAATTCAAGTTATAAGAAGTACAAAAACAATTCAAACATAGCAATACAATAATTAAAAAATATAAACAACATAAATATTAAAACATAAAAGTATAAATTCAATAATATTATATAAAAAATATCATAAATTTAAAGTTAAAAGGCTAAAATCATATATGTATTATGTCATAAAAAATTTATAAAAATATTTTTTTAATTATTTGAATATAAACGAGATGGGTGTGGGGAAAATGTTAATCTTCGTTCTCGCCCCATTTGTTTTGCGGGACGGGTAAAACCCTTCCATCAAGGGCCAGTGAGGCAGGCACTTACGAGTACAGATTTATATTGTCATCCTTAACTCTGGAACTTCTTGCCGAATGGCGGCACTTATTTATTATTCAGCTTTTCTTCTCTAGCTTGTACGACATGCATAAGACAATAGATACATCCTTCAGAAATATGGCTTGACTTTTGCACATAAAAGCTGACTTCATTTACTTCATAACGAACTTCTCTCACTAGCTCATCTAAGGAGCTTTGATAAAGAGTGTGGGCTGGACTTGTGAGTGTCGGCACCCAACAGTTTTCGTGGTTGTTTAATCATATTTTTAGTAGGCTAGTTTGACTAGCTAGACGAGAATGCTCTAAAAACTCGAAGTACACTGGCGAAGCTAATATGGTCCTATGGTATTTCATATAAGCCAATATGGTCCTATGCTCTAAAAACTCAAATACTAGCGAAGCCAATATTTTTAAGCATTTCTTATAACTGACTATTAACTATTCTCAATAAAACATGATATTGTTTTTACAGGGAAAGGCAAAAGCTCAAAGGAAATAGCTATCGTAATTGCTGTTACAATTGCTGCCTCTGTGGTGCTAGTCATTCTGCTTTACTGTTTCCGACGGAGGAGAGCAAGAATGAAGTCCAATGATATAAACGAAGAGAATTCTCAAAAATCTGATGGCCTCCTAAATTATCACGGTATGCAAGTGGAATCCTTTCATTAACGATGTATTTCAAGCCGCATGTGAGGGAGTGTTAAAAGCTATATAAATTAGAATGGGAAAGTTATCGGATATTTTAAGAAAATTGATTTATGAACTATTTGAAAAAATTTATAGAAGAAAAAGACTGATGACTTTTTAAAGAGCTTTTATATTTTTCATAAAAGTAATCTTAAAACTTCTTAAAAATTGTCCATTAACAAATATTCTAAAAATGGCCATTAATAGAACTTTCTTTTGATAATTTTTTTTTTTTGAATAAAGATTATACTGAATATGTACAAACGCTTACCTCCATCATATCTGTAAACAATGCTCTTCATAGTGTAATATCTTACTTTTATTTATTTTTGGGTCTTTAGCTGCAAGTGAAATAACAACCGTAGAATCCTTGCAATTTGATTTTGGGACAATTGAAGTTGCAACAAACAAATTCTCAGATGACAACAAGATTGGTGAAGGTGGGTTTGGTAAAGTTTACAAGGTACGTAGAATCAAAATTCATTTCTTGCGTTTTTTAGTACTCAAAATTAGCAAACATAGCAAATTTACTGCATATAAATATGAAAAAAAAAATTAGAATTTGAAAAGCTTTCAAAGTTGGGATTCTATAAATTCTGCGAAGGGAACTATTCTACAGCCAATCTAAGCATTGGACACATCGCAAAATATACTCTATAAAGTCTAAACCCCTTGGCGATTAACAATTTAGAAATAATTAATTGAAACAATTAATCACACTATATTGAAAATAATACAGATATAACACAGTAGTATACATATATATTTTCACAATATGCTCAACATATCATCAAATTATATAGATATATATATGTATATATATAAAGTAATAAAAATATTTTGACATAGAGAATGGATATAAGATGGAAAACATTTCAAATGGAAAATCATGCTATATAGAAAACCGTAGAAAACACTATAAAAAGATTCTTTGTCATGTTAAGTCGGCTAGGATTTTTTGTTATGTTGTTTGTGATTCCGAAGGATTCTTTGTCATGTTAAACTCCAAACTGAGTAGAAAAAGAGCTTCCGAAAGTATTTGGCATTTGCTTATTGTTTTTTACTTTTTGCTTTTGTTTCAATTTTTTGCAAATAATTTAAATTTTAGCCTTTTAGAAATAAGCTAGCTTTTATAGATTTTATCACACATTTAACATAAAAGTCACCAAAAGCTATATATTTTGATATAGACTATGCAAATAAGTTGTCCCGAACATATGAGTCAAAGTGTGCTTATAATATTTTTGTCATGTGTTAGAGATATATACTAGATTACTAGTACAAGCAGGAATGAGCTTGGGCCTGTTATATTGGGCTAATATATCTAATATATATCTCTAACATCATGCATGCCAAAGGCTTCTTATTGACAATAATCTAATACAATCCATACCAATTAACAACTAGGTCCTGAATTTTGTCTGTTTGGAGGTCATTTCACTCAGGGTGTGCTACCTGAAGGGAAGGAAGTAGCAGTTAAAAGGTTCTCAATGAAGTCAATGCAAGGCTTAGAGGAATTCAAAAATGAGGTCATACTTATTGCAAAACTTCAGCACAAAAATCTTGTGAGGCTGTTGGGATGTGGCATAGAGGGAGAGGAAAAGTTGCTTGTATACGAGTTTATGCACAACAAAAGCCTTGATAATTTTATTTTTGGTTTGTTTCTTCCTACATTCTGTTTTTTTAAGTCTAGTAGTATTTTAGTTTCTTGTAGACTTATACATTTCATATTTATACACTATTTCATAAATTAACATTAATATTGAATTTTAGATTCAAAAAGGCGCTCACAACTTGATTGGAAGACTTACTATGACATAATTAGTGGGATTGCTAGAGGACTTCTATATCTTCATGAAGACTCCAGGCTTAAAATCATTCACAGAGACTTGAAGCCTAGCAATGTATTGTTGGACCATAACATGGTTGCTAAAATATCGGATTTTGGAATGGCAAGGATCTTTTCTGAAAACCAAAATATAGCTAACACCAAAAGAGTTGTAGGAACATAGTAAGCTACTTCTTCTTTTATTTCTCTTCTTCTTCTTTTATTTCTCTTCTTCTTGGTTTTTTAAATAATAATAATAATGATGTTGGTATCCAAAAAGTGGGTACATGGCTCCAGAATATGCAATGGAAGGAGTATTCTCTGTTAAGTCCGATGTCTTCAGCTTTGGCATAATCTTACTTGAGATTATTAGTGGAAAAAGGAGTAGTGGCTTCTATCTCACTGAACATTCGCAGACACTCCTTGCATATGTATGTTAACTTTTGTATGCTTGAATTAGAATTAGACAAAAATGGAAATGGGATAGCACATATATGAAATATAACTCCATTTGCAATCTAAATTCTTAGGCATGGAGACTGTGGAATGAAGATAAAGTATTAGAGTTCGTGGACAACTTCTTAATGGAAGGTTCGACATCAGAAATTGTAAAGTGCATACATATCGGACTTTTGTGTGTTGAGGAAAATCCACAAGACAGACCCACTATGTCGACTGTGGTAGTTATGCTAGGAAATGAATCAATAGCCCTTCCTGAACCAAAACACCCTGCATTTTCCGTGGCTAAATTCATGCCGACGGATGAAAACTCCGTAAATGAGCTAAGTTTTTCTACTATTGTACCACGATGAACGCTTACAACTGTACAAGATCACCATTGGTTTTGCACAATGGTGAACTTAGTATCGTACCCTAAATTTCTATAAAATAGGATAGGATATGTATTGGAATTTGGGATGGAAGGTCCAGTTAATTGAGCAAATGATTGTACTGTACAAACTACAAAGTTATTAAATAATAATGTATTTTGTATAAAAATGTTTTCCAATTTTCAAATTGAAAAAGGAAATTTCAATTGTAATTAATAAAAAAGTGATTTTTTGTGTTGAATTTTCTTTTGTAGCTAAAAGGAAAATGACATTTATTATCATTATTTCGATGTTTGTTTCTTTGTGGGCTGGGCTTCTCAATAGCGCATTTGATACGTAGGCCGTTGATGAACTGGGGGACATTTGTACAAAATAAACAAGAGACTTGGACATTTTGAGCCGCTATTATTTTCCAGTCATATCTCATAGGTGGGCTTGCAGAATGAATTTGGCAGTCCAGAATTTGGATTCAATCAATTACTCATAGCCGTTACCAAGAAGAAGAAGAAGAGAAAATAGATCTCATAGGCTTAGCCATGTTGTAATGAAGCTTATAATTTGAGGCCCGTTAGCTTGCGAAGCATTTAGGGTTTCAGTCCAAACCTATTAGGTATATAAGGAAAACCTTAAAGTATGTTTTTTTAAGTCTTGGAGAGTTACTCTTGTGAGATGTGTGAGGTTATTGTATCTTCTAACTTTTTCAAGCACCTACTGGAGATCACACACATATTATTAGTACCGGTGGAGTAAAAGTTGTAGCAAGCTTCAGCTATCAAGCGTACTAAAGATCAAGACATGAACTAGAAGTTCATGTTGGAGCAAGTCCACATCAAGGAAATCTAAGGGGTTCAAAGCTCAGTTTGGTAACTGTAGTTAGATTTACTACAAATTGGTATTCTTGAATGTAAATCTCAATTTAATATAGTAGATTGTTCTCTTGGGATCGTTCCCCCCAAATTTTTACCTCGAAACTAGTTTGTTTCATTAGTTTTCCTAGGTCATAACATCTTGTGTTATTTAGATTTTCTCTGTGTATGTTTTTTTGTAATGAATGTTTAACCTAAATCTAAATAATTAACCTAAGTAAGAACTTGGCTAACAAATTAGGTTAAACACTGTGTTTTCCAGAGGTCTAAAACTTACAGTAACCCTTTAGCATATTGTCTAAGCATAACATTCAATTATGCCTCCAAGCTAATCAAAATTTATGTTTTTCTACTGAATCATTTTGTTATTTCATTATATTACTCTTCTAAATTCCCAGCGGGAAGTAGATACTGAAACTTAACGGGTAAAATAAAAAAGACACAATTGTTCAAAGTTTTTAAATGTATACATGACATAAATATATATATTCAGGTGGAGTAATAAGAAGTGGTCAACAAAAAGTCAAACATTTTGCTTTTTTCCTATGTGAAACGATGAGTAGATACTGAAACTTAAAAGGGTAAAATGAAAAGGCACAAATGTTTGGTGTTTTTGGCATAAATTTATATAGTTAGGTGACGCAATAAGAAGTTGTTAACAAAAAGTTAAATGTTTCACTTTTATATTATATATATATATATATTTTCTTTTTTCTTTTAAAGGTTAGTGTGTTCAAATACACACCCTAACCATTATCTGGCACTACCACTAATGATGTTTTTTTGGAGGGCCATGATTCCATCATATTTGGCATTTTTTGCAACTAAAAGTCTATTTAAAAGCTAAGAGCATTGTAGCTTAATTTGCACCTCCTCTTCCACTTGTGCTTGGGGGTCTAGGGATGGAGGAGGAGGGGTTAAACAGTTCGAGTTGTGGAGTTACCAGCAAATTGTAACTATCTTTTAAAAAAAAAAAAAAAAAACTATTTAAGAAAACAAAAATTTCCTAATAAGTAAAAAATTAAAGACAAATAGAGAAATAAAAGGCTAAGAGACTTTTAAAAAATATTGGTCTTTTTAATTCTAAGTTAGTTCCTTACTTGTCTATATGCATGTGTCATGTGTGTGCTTCCTTCATTTATCATTGTATTTTTTTTCCCCTAAACCATTTGATGGGGTGATAGTAGATCCAAAGTAAATATTTGTTTTATTCATAATAACTTTTTTTCTAAATCTTTCCAAATGGTTGATGAGCACTCTTAGACTTTGTATGTTGAAAGGGAAATTATTGCAAAATTTAGAACATAAATAATTTTTGACACTTAAAATAATGTCTAGGTCTATTTTGATAGAAAATTTATTTGAAATATATTGAGCAGCAATTATTTTGTCTTTTTAAAAACCAAATTGCAAATTGTATCCTCTAAGTTTGAACCATGTTGATTTTGTTCCTTAAAATTTAAAATTTTGGATTTTGGACATATTGAATTTTGATTTGAGTCCTTCCATGCATACCCATTACCAAGGTAACTCAAAATCAAATTCGACCCAACCACTAAGCTAATTAGCATGGTTTTGAATACCATTACGTTTTGGCTAAAATAGGCGAAAAATCTCGTACTGGTATGCAAATCAAAACAATGACCACTTTATTCCACTGCAGGTAAAATTTATATCCATTCCAAATGTTTTGATTAGTTTTGGGCAATACTAGTTGAAATTAAAGATTCTACCACTGCCTTCATCTTTGTCTAAAACATAGAGGAAAAAACTAGATCTTCACACATTTTAAGCTAAACAAAAGATGAAAAAAAAAAAAAAAAAAAAAAAAAAAAAAAAAAAACGAAATAGAGGTTGTGTGAGAAAAAAAGAGAGAAAGAAAAACGTCCATATCTGTTGGGTAAGATAGCTTGACCTAGACTTTCAGTAGGAGCATTCGCACCAGCTCCTATTTTAGTATAAGAACCAACTTTTACTATTATACATAATCACTTTTCAAAAACATCCATATCTATTGGATTAAGATAGCTTGACCCTGGTTAATTAATTCAGTTACCCAAGTTAATTAATTATGTCAAATTACATGGAAATCGTTGAGGCACCAACAAATCACCAAATAAACTAAATGCAGTGGAAAATAAATTGAACACGGTGATTTATTGACAAATGGGGAAAACCTCGCAAGACAAAAACCCCACTAGTTTATTTTACGGTCACCACTCCCAAAAATCTACTAAACAACAATCAAACAATTACAGGTATAAAGAATCTTACCGACTATCCTTGGCCTATCTCAAAATACCAACTTACAGTTGAATCTTTACTCCAATACCCAATTGGACTTGATCTTGTAGTAGTCTTCTTTCCCTTGATGCATAAACCTTCAATTTGTGACTAACCCTTTGTACGGATCCCAAATACATGACTAACTCCAACAACTTGAATAGAAGTTGGCTGCAAAGTTCTTCACTTCATCAACAATGAAGATTTGGAAGCACTTGGTTACAAAACCCTAGACATACAAACACAGTAACTTCACACAGAGAAAATAAGTCTCTTAGTCTCTGTATTCGTGTGTGACGACCTTTAAAATAAGCCTTATATATATCTAGAGTTGTGAGAAAAGAAACCCTAAACAAATAAGCAAGGCTGGGCCGAATTTCAGATCTGAAAATTCTGAAATCGTAGTTCTCGATAGATCAAGCTTCACATTAAATCTCAATAACAGGCTTCTGTCAAGGTATCTATCGAGACTTAATGAATATCTTTTCTTCACTTGTTTCTTGGACCAATCTTTATGTCTTTAATACTTGACTTGAACAACATGTTTTTTGAAGTACTAAACACATCCTAGATCTACCAAATTACAAGTAAAGTACATTTTGTCAAAAGATTAGCCAATTACACAAAATATGACCCTAACAATATCATATTATTTATTTTACACAACATTTCATTATAATATCATTTTTTATCAAATGTTTTTACTCTCCCAAATCATCGTTCTCTCTATGACTAAAGGAAATATTTTAAAATATATATTTGTATATGAATAGTAACTGCATATATTTACATAGTTATTGTATCTAGAATCCTATTCTGCACAATTTTGCATAAGTTGATGTAAGTATTTTTTGAGATTAGTTGAGCAAATTGTAGGGCTTATGCTATTTTAGATAGACTAATATGAATAATCTAAGACACAAGGAAGAATAATGAAGGTTTAGCTGATTAGGGGAAAATTTTGTGAGATTACAAAAGCAAATAAATTGGGTAGGTGAGAAAGAAAGTCAGTAGGGTTGGAAAATGTGAAAAGTGAACCCTTCAAGAAGGTTCCTTGTACCACCGTGCACTCTTGGTGCGATGGTCACTCCACAAGTATAAGTGCTTGTAGGGTGTAGGGGTAAAGGCAGAGGTTTAAGTCTCTAAGTGATAGCTTCACAAACATATACACTTATATTAAGTTCGAGTAAAATTTATATCTTATACCAAAAAAAAAAAAAAGTTATTTTTTGCAAATACTTAGCATGTTGGTTTTATTTACAAAAATGGCATAAATGATTTTTTTTTTTTTTAAATGCCCACATTTTTTTTTTATCATTATTTAATTTAGAAGTTGAAATATGCTCATTTCATTTAAGATTGGAAAAAAATATATTTTTTAATTAAATTCATTATTTTATATAATAGGGACCATGAAATATTCCATTCCAACTGAAATTGAGTCTGAAATAATATTTAGAGCCTTTGCTGGTTTAAGTAAGGCCCTCAAAGTGTAAGAATGCCCCAAGTTAGATTAATAAAAAAATTAAAATGAAGATAAAAATCCCAAATATTAGTCGATGCATTTTGTCAAAAAGAAATCCCAAAATATTTATCTAAAGAAACAAGAGAAAAAACTTTTGGGCTATTAATTATCTTTTAGAGTATAATTAAACCCCAAAATTTACCTAATGCATGAAAATATCCATCTAAAAATGTGTGCAATTTGTCTACCACTCTTTTAATAGTAGGAGTTATTACTCTATGCATGTGCCACATAATATATACCAAAGATGTTTGGCTTTTGGTTAAGTAAATAATATATTGTGCCATATATGCTTTTGGAGAAATTATATTTTATTATCCTAAACTATACCTTCAATTACACTTTACACCATAAATTTTTAGAATGCACACTAAACTATGATCTTTGTTACACTTTGTTACACTTTGCACCTTAACATCAAGTTTACCGTTAACTTGGATGTAAAAATATGGCACAATGTGAAAAGACCTAATTGCCCATCTTCCTAATCCCTTAAAAACAAATGAGAAATTACACTTTACCACCATAAACTATGCTTATAAGTATACTTTGCACCCTAAACTTTAAATTTCTATCTAATTTAATCGCAAACTTAACATCAAGGTGCAAAATGTAACAAGGGTCATAGTTTAGAATGCAAAATATGCATTCGAAAAGTTTAGGGTGCTAAGTGTAATATGACGTATAGTTTAAGGTGGTAAAATATAATTTTCCGAAGTTTTTGAGGTCTCCAAATGTTTACATTTCATTATTTTAATATATTATTTTAATTAAATTTAAATTCTATTCAATATTTAATCTCTCCATTAAAATCTTTATTTCTTTAAATGTTAGCATATATACTTCTATATATAAACACATATATATAAACTAGCCAATATTCTGCATGACACGCGTTGCATTTTCAAAAAATTGGTAAGAAATTTTCCTATAACCCATTGGGTTCATCAATATTATTATTGTTTGTCATAACTAATCTACAAATTTTGCTAGTAAAAATAAATTCAAACTAAACCCTAGTCCCTACCCATTTTTTCAATTCCAAAGTTGTTATGTAGTGGTTTGTCATGAATTGTAAGAAGGGAAAGGAGACAAACATATTTTACAATGTTTAAGAAATCATGGACCTTAACATAAAAGAAAAAAACGTACCACTATCCATGGCAATGTTTAATAATAAAAAATACCCCTATAAATCTTTGAAATCTTCATCATATATACGTAGAACATTTTATAAATTACATAGCAAATTGCCAAGCACATGCCTTAGAGCTATAAATTATTATAATAACAGCTTAATAGAGAGTATATAAACAAAATATGGCACTACTTCATTAATAAGTATAAAATTAACGCCAAAGAGAAAGGGCAATATAAAGAATTAGATTTAAGCAGCAAATTACATGATAGGAGGTTATGTAATCTATAATCTCTTTTCCGCTTAGTGAAATAGCTTACCAATATATTATAACAAAAAAACCAATCAGCATTCAGAGAAAGCCCCAATCAACATTCAGAGAAAGCGACAACTGAAGGGAGAAGAAGATGAACCATGAGGTTGGAAAGTTGTAGTTGACAGGTTGAATCTAAAGGACGGCATCCTTCTTGGTTTGGATAATTTCATGTGTATTTAAAATGAGATGACATGAAAGAATATGAGTAAGTATATATAAAAGATGAGAAGTGTAATAGGATAAAACCCAAAGTGTTCGTTTAATCTTGTGAGCAAAAGTCTTAAAACAATGAACAAAAGAAAACAAAGAGCCATCATCTTTTAATTGGTGTCTATTTAGTACAAAAAGAGTCATTATCTTTTAATGTGAGAGAATCTTCAAGGAGATTGTCACATGGCAAAACCTCATGCTCTCCCGCATGAGGTCTCTACTTTATATATATATATATATATATGTATGTATTGATTGATTGATGTGTAATGATAAAATATATAGTTTTCATACATAAACACAAACATAATAAATAAATATTAATAACTACCATAATTATTAAATTTTATGTTTAATAAAATTACATGTTTTTTTTTCTATTTATTGAACAAGTTATAAATTAGTATTTTAAATTTTGGATTCAAGTTGTTGTTGAATGTTGGAACTATGTATTTGGTAGAAAAATTTCTCATGCGCAAGGTGCATGAGACCACTCTCTCATTGACAGGTAGTTCCTCACTTGTGAGGCCCACTTGCCAATGAGAGAGTGGTCTCATGTGCCTAGTGGCGGCTCTAGGAATTGTTGTGAATGTAGTAGCACTTCTTTTAGTATTTTTTTTAACCCAAATCTATATGTATATATATATATATATATATATAAGTTAAGATGTAGAATTTAATGTTGCTATACTCCTGTTAAACCACCTCATCAACCATGTCATACTTAAAAATTTTATAAAAAAAATCCTTTATGGTTTTTCTATTTTATTGTATATAAAATAATTAAAGGCGAAAACGATATTTTCGTCCTTAAATTTTCACCCCATTTTCACTTTGGTCCCTAATTTTTTTTTCCACCGCTTTTAGTCCTTATCCTAGAAAACGCGTTTCGTTTTTGTCTTTGCCATTACATCAAAGACGGAAATTGCACAAATGGCAAACGGAGTGCATGGTTGGCATATTAAAAGCTGACGTGGCCATTAAAATAATAATAAAAAAAATATTATTTGGCACTAAAAAATGCCACGTCATCTTTTAAAAAAAATTTATGAATTTAACCTAAATGAAAAAAGGAAAAAAAAAAAAAAAAAAAAAAAACCAAAAATCTTATAAATTGAGATCTGGCTTTATCTTGAGGAAGAACAGATAAGAACAAAAACCCAGAAAATTTCAAGCACAAACCCAGAAAATCAAACACAAGAACACAAGAAAATCAAACCCAGAACACATGAGCACAAACCCAATTAGATATGTATGAAAACACAAAGACATTCATCAGTTACTTAGTCGATTCTTTCACATTCTCATTACAAACACAATGACCTTCAAAGATTCAAATCACAAAGACTTTCAACAAACACAAAGACCTTACACACCTTCATCCAAATTAACAGACCTAACAAAGCAAACCCAAATAAAAATCAAATAGCAAAAACCCAATCCTACCCTGTAGATCAAAGAGAGCGAGAGTCCAAGATGTCATTGGGTTTGGCTTTGTTGTTGTGGTGGCTATCATGGCGATGCTCATGAGGGAGAGACCGAATCTCCATTTAGATCAAAGAGACAGAAAGGGGATAGATCTTTATCTGTTCAAAGGGGATAGATCTAGCAAAAACCTGACCCAATATGTCTAGGCTTCATCACCCACCACCACTCCACGGTGGTTTCTAGACCTCGATTTCATTGATCCAAAAGAACTGAAGCTTTCAAGCTCCGCCTTAACTGGTCTTGCATCGCATCACCGCCTGCCATATTGCCGCCAACAACTGATATTATCATCTCTCTAACTCGGATCAAACCAATCTCAGCCTCTCTCTATCTCTAACCCAGATCAAACTAAGACCCAAAAACATTAGAGAAAAAATTCCAATCAAAAAAGTGTGGCTGGGTGGGGTTATTGGATTTAGTTGTGTTTAATTTCTTTTGTTGATAAGGATCTGATCTTTATATTTATATGATTTTTGGTTTTTATTTTTGTTTTTTCCTTTTCTTTCATTTAGGTAAAATTCATAAATTAAAATTTTTCTTTTTCTAAAAGATGATGTGGTATTTTTTTAATTCCAAATAATATTTTATTATTATTATTTTAATGGCCACGTCAGCTTTTAGTGTGCCAACAGTGCACTCCATTTACCACCTGTGCAATTTTCATCTCTGATGTAACGGCAGGGACAAAAACGTGACACGTTTTCCAGGATATGGACTAAAAACGGTGGAAAAAAAAAGTTAGGGACCAAAGTGGAATCGGGTGAAAATGTAGGGATGAAAATGTGGTTTTCGCCATAATTAAATATAGTTCATGGACAAACCTATTAATGCATTCCATTACTATTCAACATATTACTATTAATTTGTTTTAAATGCAAATATTTGACTATTCAACCACCCAAATTGATTTCAACTTTTCATTTTCTTGTTTCTAATTTCAAGTCATTGTTAAAATTGAAAAATTCATTATCTTTTTAGTGAATATATGCACATGTTTGACTATTTATTACAAGCGTTACTGTAGGGACAAGGGGCCCAAATATATATTGGGCCTTGGGCCTTGGGCCTTGTTCGAGGAGGCTCAGTAGTCTGAGGATAGATCCGTAGTAAGGAAGATGTAAGACTGTGAGCTTCACGAACAAGTTATGACTGTAAAGGCTGGGGGAGGTGATCCAAAGAGGAATATCCCCTCGGCTAAATGAAGCTAAGATCAAAATTTGTGTCCTATCATCCAGGATGACGTACTAGGAAGTTCTATTGATAAAGATATGCACTATGAACGTGTAGGACAGAGGGTAGCTAAGAAATATCTAAGAGAAAGTTGCTACCACCACATTGAATGCTCTATAGCTAACTCTCTGGCCGTATTAATGAGGAAGTGATGTCTAAACAGTGTTTTTTAGCCTTATAGCTACCCCCAAAGAATTCAAAAGGGTGTTGATGGGATAAAGATCAACACAAGCAATCTGTTGTCTATATGGAGGGTAGATATGAAAAGGGAGATGTAGTATAAATTAGAAGGGAAGCCCTAAGAGAGGGGATTGAGAAATGAAGAGGAAAACACTGTAACAATCAAGGACTGAATTTGTAATCAAACTTAAGAGAAATATATAAGAACCGATCCCCTCGGATTGTGCCGAGGATAATTTTCTTTAGATTAAACTAATCTATCTTCATTTTCTTGTCATCTGAATCCACTTTACTTGTTGTCCAACTCATTAAAACCCAATCTTCCAACTCACTCTCTACAAATTCATCGTATTGGGCTTTTCAAGCCTAAGTTCATTCATCCTTTGGGCTAAAGACTCAAATTGCATCCTTATAATTGGCGCCATTTGTGAGGATTTCTGGAGTTGTAGTGAGTCTAACATTTAACTATGGTTGATTAAAGTCCAAATCAGGTAGAATCTATAGGGTCCTAGTGTCAAGATCACTTCCGTAATCTTGAACAGAAAAGGGATCGGGAGAGGAGTGTGAATACTACCCATACCAGTAGGAGCCAGTCTTAGGGTGGGAGCCACGTCTCTCATAAAGAGAAGACTAGAAACATGTAACAGGAGATTGATCACTTGTAGAGAAAGTTGCGCTGCAAACAACGGAGGAGAACTCCTTCAAGTTCTGTTTCCTCTTCTAGTGGAGAAGAAGATGGCAGCTACAAGCCTAGGTCTAGGACTCCCCTGGTGAGTCTTTCTCGTGTGATGAGGATCACTACCATAGGCATAGGGGTAAAAGCCCTTCCCATAAGGGTCTGGGAAATGACGTTATGAGTAGGTCGTTGAACCAAATTTCCAGATCACCTTTCACACGTAAGATTGAAGCAGGAAAACTTCCTCGACACTTCACTCAGCCAATGTTTACCATGTATGATGGTCGTACAAACCCTATGGAGCACGTTAGTCAATTCAATCAGAGAATGGCTATACATTCCAAGAATGAGGCCTTGATGTGTAAGGTATTCCCATCCAGCTTGGGGCTTGTAGCAATGAGGTGGTTTGATGGTCTGGGTGCAGGTCCTATTGACTCCTTCAAGAAGCTCACCCGAGCATTTGGGTCTTATTTTATTACGTGCAGTAAGGTTCCTCGACCCTTAAATTCCCTATTGTCCATGTCCATACGAGAGGGTGAGACCCTAAAAACATACTCAGACAAATATTGGGAGATGTTTAATGAGATTGATGGGGATTTTGATGATGTGGCCATCAAGACCTTCAAGGTCAGCTTGCCTACCGAGCATGATTTGAGAAAGTCCTTGACCAAGAAATCGGTAAGGAGTGTGCATCGGCTTATGAATCGTATTGACGAATACAAGTAGGTCGAGGAAGACCAGCAGTAGGGGAAAGGAAAGACTAAGGTTATCCTTTAGGATATGAGGGATTTCAGGTTGGACAGGTACAATAGTAACAGGCCTTGAAGGGATTTTGCTGGGCAATCTGAGTCTACGACTCTTCGGGTGATTAACACAGTGTTCCGTAAACCCGTACATTAGGTCTTGGAGAAGATCAAGAATGAGTCATACTTCAAATGGCTAAACAGGATGGGAGGAGGCCCCACGAGGCGCAACCAAAGTCTTCATTGCCAATATCACTAGGAGCGAGGGCATACCATCGAGGACTTCAGAACTTTGTGGAACCATTTGGAGTAGCTGGTCAGAAAGGGGAGGTTACAATAGTTTTTGTATCGGCCTAACGGGTAAAGAGACCAAGCGAGGTCAGGGGCTCAAGGGAGTGCTCCTTCAAGGCCTTTTTTGGACACAATTAATGTCATCTTTGCTGTTCCTAGAGGAACTGGCTCTCATCTCTCTAGGGTGATGTCTGTAGCTCAGCCACATGTCGAGAACCCTAGTTCTGAGCTGAAGAGGGCTAGAGTGGAATTCTGACTGGGGTTGAGCTTTTTGGATGAAGACAAGATCGGAACCATATAGCCACATGATGATGCCCTCGTGGTTACTCTCAGGATAGGGTGGTATGATGTTAAAAGAGTGATGGTAGATTAAGGCAGTGGAGCAGAGATTATGTACCCTGATTTATACCACAGGCTGGGCTTGAAACCTGAGGACTTGATAGCTTATGAATTGCCTCTGGTAAGCTTTGACGAGAAAGTTGTCATTCCTAAAGGCCATATTCAACTACTCGTACAAGCAGGATTAGAGGTAGTGGAGGTGAATTTCATTGTAGTGGATGTCTATTCTCCTTATATGGCCATTGTGGCAAAACCATGGCTTCATACCTTGGGAGTTGTTTCCTTTACTTTGCATTTGAAGGTAAAACATCTGTCTGGGGACTGGATTAAGGAGCTGGTTGGGAGCCAATCCATAGCGAGGCAGTGCTTGATCACTGCAATAGTGCATCAACTAAGAGTGGAGTCCTCAGCCTTTGCTGGGAAGAACTTATAGCAATCAAGGACTCCGGTGTTACCCATGAAGGGGGTAGCTGAGGAAGCAAAATGTGAGGACTTAGAGAAATTTGTTGTAGGCAATTATCTAGATAAGTTTTTTCAAGTCGAGACTTAGTTGCCTCCTCAAGAGAAGGAAGAGTTGGTAGAGTTCCTCAGGAAGAACGTTGACGTGTTTGCGTGGAATGCTTACGAAACTCTTGGGGTGGATCCAGACCTCATTTGCCATCATCTAAATGTCAACCCATCTGCCCTCCCTAAGAAGTAGCCACCTCGGCGCTCATCTAAAAAGCATTCTGAGGCTGCTAATAAGGAGGTGAACAAGCTTAAGCAGGTTGGGGCTATAAAAAAAGTGTTCTACCCTAAATGGTTGTCTAATAAGGTGGTAGTGAAAAAGAAGAATGTGAAGTGGCAGGTGTGTGTAGATTTCATAGATCTGAACAAAGCTTGCCCCAAGGAGCCCTATGCCTTGAATAGATTAGTTGGTGGATGCCACAGTAGGCCATCCTTGGATGAGCCTTTTAGACGCCTTTCAAGGATACCACTAGATACTTTTGGCTTAGGATGATCAAGAAAAGACATCTTTCGTCACTCTTACTGGAAATTACCACTACAAGGTGGTGCCTTTTGGTTTGAAAAATACAGAGTCTATTTATTAGAGGATGATGACTAGGATGTTTGAACCACAATTGGGTAAGAACATTGAGGTTTATATAGACGATTTAGTGGTAAAGAGTAAGGTGGTGTTTGAGCATGTGGGAGATCTCATGGATATTTTTGAAATACTGAGGAAATACAAGCTATGCCTTAATGCTTCCAAGTGCTCCTTTGGCGTGGGATCAAGCAAATTTATAGGCTATATGGTCACCTATCGTGGAATTGAGGTCAACCCTAATTAGGTTAAGGCAATTAACAACCTACAATTGCCTCAGAATCCCAAAGAGGTCCAAAAGCTAACAAGAATGACTGCTGCCTTGAACTGGTTCATCTCGCAGTCAGTGGACAGATGCAGACCCTTCTTCCAACTGTTGAATAAGTGGAAGAGATTTGAGTGTACCGAGGAGTGTGCCTCGGCCTTCCAATAGCTTAAGGAGTACCTCTCTCAGCCACCTGTCATATTCAGGCCCGAGGTAGAGAAGTCTTATTTGCCTACATTGCTATGGTGTGAATTGACAATGGTGTGTAAAGGCCAATTTACTATGTAAGCAAGTTGTTGCATGAAGCGGAGGTTCATTATCTACTATTGGAGAAGACCATTTTGGCAATGGTACATGCTACATGCAAACTCCCTCATTACTTCCAATCTCACACAGTCGTTGTTTTAACTCAACTTCCACTTCGATCACTACTTCGGAGCACTAATTTCACAAGGAGGATTGCCAAATGGGGTACAATACTGGGGGCTTTTGACATCTAGTATATGTCTCACACCTTTGTCAAGGGCTAGGTCCTTGTAAATTTGGTGGTCAAGTTTGTTGAATCCCTATTGGAAGAGGAGGTAGAGAGGCAGGGCATGGATGGAAAATCAGTTGGCATGGTCTCCTTGCAGGAGCCTTTGTTTTGGAGGGTACATGTTAGTGATACAGCAAATTAAAGAGGATCCAGAGTGGAGTTATTTCTAGTATCTCCTGAGAAGATCACTGTTGAGAAATCCTTAATACTAAACTTCTCAGCCACAAACAATGAGGCTGAGTATGAGGCTCTATTGGTGGGGCTGACCATGGTTTAAAAAATAGGCAGAAAGGCAGTGGAGATATTTTTGGATTCAAGACTGGTCGTAGGCTAGGTGAAAGGGGAGTTAGAGGACAAGGATGTGAGAATGCAAGAATATTTTAATCAAGTTAGGCACTTGCAATCAGGATTTGAGTCTTTCAGCTTGTTGCATATCCCTAGGAGTGGAAACACACATGCTGACTCTTTAGCCACTCTTGCAATCTCCTCAGGATAGGGATAACCTTAAATCATCCTTGTTGAAGAATTGTGCAAGCATACTGAGGTGAAGGGGAAGACGATCCATATCCATCAAATTAGAGTGGTGCCTAGTTGGATAGATCTTATAGTGCAAGGACCAAAAATTGAGGATATTTTGCCTGAGGAGAAATCAGAAGTTGACAAGGTACAGAGAAAGGCTCCTCGATTTTGGTTGTCCAAAGACCAAAAATTGTACAAGCGCTCTTTTTCTGGGCCATACTTGCTATGCATACCCCCCCGCCCCCCCGAAGCATTAGAGCTACTCCTTGAGGAGTTACATGAAAAGATTTGTGGAAGCCATATAGGAGGCAAATCTTTGTCTCATAGAGCCCTCGCTTAGGGATACTGGTGGTCGAACATGTAGAAGGAAGCACAAGAGTAGGTGAAGAAATGTAATCAATGCTAAAGATTTGCACCAAACATTCATCAATCGAAAGGAGTCCTTAATCCTCTATCCAACCCTTGGCCATTTGCTCAATAAGGTTTGAACATTGTAGATCCTTTCCCTAAGGCAGCAGGAAATAAGAGATATTTGCTAGTCAGCATGAATTACTTCACTAAATGGGTTGAAACTGAACCATTGACAAATATTAGGGATGTGGATGCCAAGAAGTTTGTTTGGAAAAATATTGTCACACGGTTTGGGGTCCCCTATACCCTTATCTCAGACAATGACCTTTAGTTTGATAGTAAGGCTTTTAGGATGTATTGTTGTGACTTGGGAATTGCGAATAGGTATTCCACCCAGTCTATCCACAAGAAAATGGACAAGCTGAGACTAATGAGGTCATAGTGAATGGACTCAAGAAAAGGTTGGATCATGCGAAGGAAAAATGGATGGAAACGCTGTCACACGTCCTTTGGACATATCAGATCACACCTCGTAGATCAACAAGAGAGACACCCTTTTCAATGACCTATGGAGCTGAAGTTATTATTCCTCTAGAGACTGGGTTCCCAACCCTTAGAACGAGCTCTTTCACTCCAAGCAACAATGATAGGCTGTTAGGGAAGAGTTTAGACTTGGTTGAGGAGCGAAGAGAGAATGTCATGGTTCAATTGGTGTATTATCAACATAAGCTCAAGCAAGGGTATGATACCCATGTAAAGCTTAGGCCATTAGCACCTAGAAACCTAGTATTAAGAAAGGTTTTGGGTACTGCAAAGAACTGGGCATAGGGAAAGTTAGGGCCTAACTGGGAGGGGCTATATCGCATCACCTCAGTGGCTGGAATAAGTGCATACTATCTTGAAGATCTAGATGAACATGTTATCTCACACCCTTGGAATGCAAATAATCTGCAAAGATACTATTATTAATGAAAGTCTTTTTTGCCATACTTTTGTTAATGACATTATGCGTTACGTACTATATCACTAAGGTTAAACAGAACCTTAGTCATGCCTGGTCTCTTAGACCACATACTTTGGGTAAATTAATACTTTAGCTCATTTCACAAAGTGTTAAATAGAACCTTAGTCATGCCAGGTCTCTCGGACCACATATTTTGCGTAAATTTATACTTTAGTTCATTTCACTAAGTGTTAAACAGAACCTTAGTCATGCCTGGTCTCTCGAACCATGTACTTTGGGTAAATTAATATTTCAGTTCATTTCACTGAGTGTTAAATGGAACCTTAGTCATGCCTAGTCTCACGGACCACATACTTTGGGTAAATTGACATTCCTTATTTATTTTTTCTAAGTGCTAAAATAGATATCAGGTTATACCTAGCTCCTCGGATCACTTGCCTTGAATAAGTTAATGTTCTTGATTATTTGCCTAAGTACGTGGAAATTTTCCTTATTATTTATACGTGTTTAATTCTTCTGAGTTAGTAAAAATGCACTACTGTTAGTTTTGGTAAAGTCAAGGTGGCAATAATTCACTATTGTTAACAACATCATCAGTTTCAAGTCCCATTAGAGGGAAAAATGATAAATATACCAACTATGAAATAAATATTACAAAGAAAGGAATGATTCATAAAGTAAAAGGTGTAACCCTTTTTATTAAATAAAGGAAAAGTACATTATATACAATAGCAAACTGCCACCACAAAAGAGATGATACAAAGGAAAACTACAAAAAGGAAACAAAAATAACAGAAAGGAAACAAAATCCTAAGAGCTAGGCCTTGGTTGGAGGAAGAGGGTCTTCTTCCTTGCTCGGCTAAGAGGCAGGAACATCTTTGGCCTTGGAGTCAACCTCTTTGAATTTGGCCTCGGCCTTCTTCACTTTAATGGCAGCATCCTTGGCCTAGGCAACGTCCTTGGCCTTGGTAGCATCCTTGGCCTCTGAGGGGGGCTTGGTCTCCTTACCCTTGCCCTTATCATTGGCTACATCAGCCCCTTGGCATTGGTCACCAGTTTGGCTGGATCCTTTGGAAGCCTTGGAGGAGGGAAGAAGGGCCTAAGCAGTAAGGGGCTGCTCAGAGGATTCTGGAGCAAAGGCAGAGGGAGATGGGAGAGCAGTTGAGGCTTCATAGATGTTGGGAGGGTAGTATACGCTCCCAACCTGCCTCCACTTCAAGGCAGCAGGGGACCCCTACAGGGCTAAGGGCCTCTATCCAAGTCTTCTTGTAGTAATTTTTACATACCTCGACCAGCTCCTCAGCCAGCCGAATCTCGGTTTCTTCTACCTCGAGGTTGTAAGATGCTTGCCTTAAGGCCTTAGTAGCTTCCTTGACCATCTAAGCGGTGGCTTTGGCCTTCTCCAGCTTGGCTTTAAGGTCTAGGACCACTGTCTCTATGTGGCCAGCTTTATCTTAATGAGATAGAGCTTTTTAAACTGATTTTTAGCCTGGTTCTGGACATTCTTCAGCACAGCCGTAGCGCTTCTCTTCACCCTCTCCTTAGTAGTCAGCTTGGTGGCCAACTCTTGGTTTTCTTGCTTCATGGCTCCTAAGGCCTTGTGGTCTCAGCTCGGAGATTGGCCTCAACCCTGGCCTTGCTTCAGGCATCCTTGACCCATTCCTTAGCCGTAAAAACCTCCTGGACAACCTGCACAAGAATGACAAAGGAATCCTATGTAAAAAAAGAAAAAGAAGAAAAAATGGAAATAGCACTTTAGCATTTAATTAAAAGATACGATGGTGAATTTACCATGACAAGATCTCTTTTCAGGGACATAAAGAGATTTGGCTGCCTCATGCACCTTAGAGCTTCCGAGCAAGAGGAAGGGCTACTCTAGGTCTTCAGCAATGTAGGTGAAGTGCCCTCTTTGGAACTTTTTGATGAAGGAGTTCCATGGGATGGCAGTGCCATCCAGCTCCAGTTGAGGAGCCCAAGTACGTTGCTGCTAGCACACCTCAGCTTCACTTGGGTCCTCTCTACTATCTACAGAGGAGGCTCGTTTGTCTTTGGCAGTCTTTTGCTACTTGACCCCCTTTTGAAGGACCATTTCTCCCTCCTCCACCTCTTGCTCCTTCCTCTTCTTCTTCAGGTTAGGGATGGGGAGCAAGCAAAGTGCGGTTGTGGGAGGAGGAAAGGAAGGGGGGAGACTATCAGGAACTTGAGATTTGGGGACCTCTTTATATCATGACCCTTTATTCCTCTCGGCCATGAGGTCCCTCAAACCTTTCTTTTGGTTCAAGGCCATCTCTTCTTCCTCGTCCTCTAAGCTATCGTCTAGACGCGCGATTACAAGGTCGAAAAGGTGTACACCAGAAACTCTGTCAAGCTCAGCTTTAGAGTCTAGGACTTTAACTACTTGTTCTCCCTGTTTCTCTTTCTTGTCCTCAAGATAAAATTGATCTATCTCAGCCTTAAGTGACAAGCAGGATGAGGTTGTTTCTTCTCTCAAGAAAGCTACCTCATGAGGAGAATGCTAGAAGGGTAGCTTAACTAGAGGAAGGTTTTCTCGGGCGAGAAAACTAGGCACGGAGACGTCTATCCAGCGGAGCCTAAGGTTGCCTACCCTGATTACGTGACCTACCTCTTGGAAGTTGTTCGATATTGGTTCGAAGTCTAGAATGAGATGGATCACTTTTAGTTGTCTGTCCTCACTCATGAATACCTTGGACCTTAAGACTCTGTTGAGGCCTGCAACGTTGACCAAACTGAAGTGGGCCGCTACGTGCTGCTTATCTGCAAAAATAACCAAGAAGTAAATCATGGTCAGACCAACAAAATTCATCACTAAAGGAAAACGAAATATTAAAGAGAAGAGTAACAAAGCTAAAGAACTAAATCTTGTGCCAAGGGACTTAACCCTAGGGTACCTCACTTGGCTCTCCCTCTTGAGTTGGGTAGTGAAGATCATCGTGCCATTCTGCAGAGGCGATTAAGTAGTTGTCCTTCGTGCCCTTGTTGGACTTGGGAAGACACGATACAAGCCTAACAATTTTGGATCTGGACTTGAGGTAATACCCCGAGTCAGCAAGTGAATGACACTCGTACATATGGACGACGTTGTGCCAGGTCAGCCCTAAACCCATCTGCTCGTTAAGAGCATCATCGCTACCTAAAACTCTAAACAAGTTGGGCGTGCACTGGTGAGGACATAGCCTATGGTTGATTAGGTAGTCGTGGGTTACCCTACCCATGGGAAGCGTCATTCCTCCCTCTATGAAAGCGATCATAGGAATGACAACCTCCCTTTCCTTTCTATCTATGACTATCTGGTCTAGAGTACAATACTGCAGGGCTACTCTCTACGGAATGTGGTACATAGCCCTGAAGCCCTCCATACCAGCGAGAGAGTTTACAAGGTGCTAAATCTACCTATCTAGGCGAGCTAAAGGGATGCAAAAGAAGTTTTCAAAGAAAGGGAACAAAGAATAGAAGGCCGAGGAGATTGGTTGAGGAGAAAAGAACCTAAAGAAGAAGAAACTTACGAGAATAGGCAAGTGTGTTGATCCTTGAACCTTTTAAAGATTTAAAATTTTTTTGAAGAAAAAGACTTAGAAGATTTAGAAACTTGGGAAGCTTTGAAGGTTTGAGAGTTTGGAACTTCTGGAGAGCTTGAAAATTTGTAAAATGAGAAGAAATAACTCCCCCCAGGTGCTTTATATAGAAGGTGGAATTGAGTGGGAGTTATCCCGCCCAAAATTCGAGAAGAAACGCCAGCTGTAGGACCTACATCTCACCATAGGATGCAGGGAATAAAGCGCCTCCTAGAGTATTTAATGAGACATCGCGGACGCTGAAGCGTCAGGAACAGTTATAGGATATGCGAAGCAATGCTCTCATGTGTGGAAATCAGAGAAATAAATGGATTTAATTCTTCAAAGTCAAAACCCCATTTTTCTCCTCGGATAGGAGGAGAAAACCAGAATTTTGAAGCGCTATTGTAGGGACAAGGGGCCTAAATATATATTGGGTCTTGGGCCTTGTCCAAGGAAGCTCAGTGGTTCGAGGATAGATCCGTTGTAAGGAAGACATAAGACGATGAGCTTCACGAAAAAGTTATTACTGTAAAGGTTGGGAAAGGTGGTCCGAGGAGGAATGTCCCCTTGGCTGAACAAAGCTAAGATCAAAATGTGTGTCCTATCATCCAGGATGATAATGATATGCACTGTGAACGTGCAGGATAGAGGGGAGCTAATAAATATTTAAGATAATGCTGCTACCACTATATTGAATGCTCTGTAGTTAACTCTCTGGCCGCATTAATGAGGAAGTGATGTCTGAACAATGCTTTTTAGCCTTACAACTACTCCCAAAGACTTCAGAAAGGTGTCAATTGGATAAGGATCAACACAAGCAATCTGTTGTCCACGTGGAGTGTAGAGATGAAAGGGGAGATGTATTATAAATTAGAAGAGAGGCCCTAAGAGAAAGGGATCGAGAAATGAAGAGGAAAATACTATAGCAATCAAGGACTGAATTTGTAATGAAACTTAAGAGAAATATATAAGAAACTGATCCCCTCGGATTATGCCAAAGATGATTTTCTTTAGATTAAACTAGTCTATCTTCATTTTCTTATAATCTGAATCCATTTTACTTGTTGTTCAACTCATTAAAACCCAGTCTTCCAATCCATTCTCTACAAATTCATTGTATTGGGTTTTTTGGGCCTAAGTTCATTCATCCTTTGGGCTAAGGACTTAAATTGCGTCCTTACAGTTACTATTCATTGATGCAAATGTTTGATTATATTCAACTATCCAAATTGATTTCAACTTTTCATTTTCTTCTTTCTAATTTTAAGTAATTGTTAAAATTGAATATTTAAACTTTTCATCTTCCTATTCAAAAAAAAAAAAAAAAAAAAAAACTCTTCTTCTCTTCCTCCAACCTTTTCCCTTCCTCTTTACCAAAGAAGAATATAGCAAATGTATCATGAGTTGAAAGACTTCTTCTCTTCCTCCAACCTTTTCCCTTCCTCTTCTTCTCATACATCTTCCATGTTACTTACTTTATTCAAGTAAGTTTTTTTTTTGTTTACAATGTAAATTGAATTTTTAAAATCATCATTACCAGCCAGCTAACAATAAGGGATTCTGCTCCTATAGACAATTAGAACCAAATCGCTGTAACAAAACCAACTTCAAAGAAATAGATGCCTTCATAGAATAGATTAGTATCATATTAGTGGGAACACTATACTAAAAGACCTATAAGCAAAATGTAAAATATAAGACCAAAAAACAAAAGAGTTTCTTATAATTCTAGCCTCCACCAATAAGAAGCATTGCTAGATTAAGCTGTGAATTCACTATTGAGGTTTGCCAATGCATAATGACCAAAAATAAAATAAGACAGCAAGATAAAGGGAGAAGAAATTCAATAGAAATTTCAAACCCTCACTTTGCAAGATTGGGAATTATAATCCTTCTTAAAAATGAAATTTAGGAAATTCAGTCACAAACCCATGTCTTAGATAGAATTTAAAAAAAAAAAAAAAATGTATCCTGAAAATTCTTATGCTTTAAGGAGAGAAAAACAAAAGAAAAGAAAAAAAGAGTTTATCATCAACCAACTTAAGGTCACAAACTTTGTAATTAGTATTTAGAGCGTGAACTATGGAGTGATTTATCTTTATCTTTTTTTTTTTTTTTCCCTTTTTCTTTTTGTATGATACTTTACTTTCAAGAAATAAAGTATTGGGTAATTTTTTTTTCTTTTGTAAATTTTATATTATTAAGTGGATAATAAATGTTTAAGATAGTTATTAGTATTTAGAGTTTGGACTGTGGAGTAATTTATCTTTTTTTCTTTTTTTTTCTTTTTTTTTTATATAGTACTTTATTTTCAAGAAATAAAAAACTGGGTAATTTTTTTTTTCATTTTTTTTCTTTTGTAAATTGTATATTATTAAGTGGATTATAAATATTTAAGATAATAATTAGTATTTAGAGTGTGGACTACAGAGTGAATAATTATTATTATTTTTTTGTATGGTACTTTACTTTCAAGAAATCAAGTATTGGGTAATTTTTTTTCATTTTTTTTTTCTTTTGTAAATTTTATATTATTAAGTAGATTATAAATATTTAAGATAATAATTATTATTTAGAATGTGGATTGGCGGTGGAGTCATTTATCTTTATCTTTATCTTCTTCTTCCTTTTTTTTTTTTTTTTGTATGGTACTATACTTTCAAGAATTCAAGTATTGTGTAAATCCTATTTATATATATAAAGAGTATTGGGTAATTATTATTTTTTTCCACAATAAAGGGGTATTTGCATTAAGTCATAACAAATATGTTGCTGTTAAGAAGCTAGACAACACGGTGAGGGAAGTTGAAAGGGAATTTAAAACTGAAGTGATTGTGATTGGCCAAAAACTGGCCAATCTCAAAAATAACAAAAAAGGGTAAGAAATAGCAAAAACTGGCTTTGAAAAAAAAATTAAGGTGTTGAAAAGAAAACCTCTTTAGTGTTTAAGCGAAAGCAACAACACTAATATTGCAAAGGCAAGGACATCGTTTTTTATATCCTCCTCAAGTGTTCTAAGCAGAGACAGGAGAGAGAGGCCTGGCCATGAAGGATAGGTCGTGGATCACAACAAATAATGCTTTGGTTGAGGACCTCATTGGAAGAGAAGGTGAGTGTTGGGGAAGGGAACAAGAAAGGAGAGAAGAAAAAAAAATGAAAGAGAGAAAAGAGGAAGTTGAGGAAGAAAGGTGAGTACTAGTGCATTTCTAAAGTGACAATGTGATCTATTTATATAAGGAAAAGAGCAAGTAAAATAAATGAAAATTTTGTGCTGAACCTCACAAATGTTTTTTATAAGTTATGCTTTGACCAAATTTTTTATTGGTTTTTATGGCGAACCACTACCATTTTTCTAAGTAAGTTAAATGATTAACATATATTAAACATGAATAATGCTATAAACACAAAATTTTTACACAAAGTTGATGTGACAATTTTTTATTGATTCTCATTTGAGCTCATTACTTATATCATTTTTTTTTACTAACTAATAAACTCACAATATCAAATATTTGTAGCTCTAGCATTTTTGATTATAAACGTTGATGCCAATTGCCTCAACAAATCTATCGAATTCATCAAAACATTGAGAAGTGAGGATAAATCTTTAGCCTTCTAAACATTTGCTCACTTTAGCAAAGTTCTTTACAGATATCTTTAGCAATGTTATTTTCTCACATATAATCGATTGGAAAATTCTATAACTTATAATCTAACTAAACATACGAGACATATTAATGATTTAATGGTGTGGATAGAAAATATTCATCCACATGTTTATGGTGTTAAACCTAACTAAACTTGCGTTACTTTTTTACTTACCAATATTTTTATACACTATTAGTATGACAACTTTTGTTAAATTACAAATATACTTAAATCCACTTTCCACAAAATTTTGAATAAGCCGTTCACAATTGAAATCTGCGTTTCTTCTTCACAATATTGTCAGTGTGGCAACTTTGTTTTGTACAAAGACTGTCTACATATTTCGGGTATTATTTCATTGAAACCAACTGGATCTACTTCATCCCTTTCATGTTTTTGCAAAGCATCTTGAATTCTGAATTACTTTCTTTTCAATCTTAGCTCTGCTCTTCCCAGTCTGCACAACTTGCAAAGTCTTCTTTGTTATAATTCCTTTGCTGCAACACAACTGCTCTCATTTTACCTACAAATAATTTATGTACTCAACTAATCTCTCAAGCTGAAGTTAATGTTGTCCGGCTGATATTTATGAATATAACTTTTTGATTTTTGTTCCCTTCACTTTAAGTACAAATAGTAATTATAGTTTCTGACTATTGCCACTACCATGTTATTGAATACCACTATAGCAGCAGCAGCAGCATATTGATGATGGTGAGTGTGGCAGTAGAGATGGAGGCTAAAAACGAGAAAAAAAAAAAAAGCACCGCTCAACAGAACTGTTATTATTATTATTATTTAGAATACCACTATGGCATTATAAATACACAGAACAAGCCTCAGGTTTTCTTCATTTTTGTTTTTGTTTTTTATTTTTAATTTATTATTGTGGGGGGAAAAATGCCCAATCTAACATAGTGGGCCTAGAGCCCCATGTGAGGGTTACTGTGCGTCCAAAGAGAAGGAGATGGTAAGGGCAAGGCCCATCTAGAAGAAGGATCTCCAGAAAGAAGGATGATTGCCGTCCGAGGAGACCGCCTTCCGTCTAAGGAGATTTTATTCCTCGAACGCGAATAGTATTGATTGATCAAATGTGTGGAAGGTCCGAATGATTTTCCTAGCAACCCCAATGATCAAGATAAGCTCTGGGTATATCTAGAGAAGATAAGAATGAGGAAATATCTAAAGGAAAAGCTGCTACCACCGCATTTAAGGCACTGCAGCAACTTCTCTGGCCACATTTATGTGGAGAAGACCTCTGAACAGTGTAACTCACCTACCGCCACTCACAGAGAGCCAGAGGAAATACTTGACGTGACATATACTCAAGTAGAGTCACAGATGAGGAACAAGTGGACGATGGGGATGATTGGGAAGGAGGTTATATAAAGGAAAGAAGCTCCTGAGAAAAAAGGAGAGAGGAATGAGGGAGAAGAGAAAAAAGGCTTTATTGTAGCCTTAAGATCTGTATTCACCACATAATCAATAATATGTCTCTTCGGACACCAATTCTTTACGTGTAAATTTATGTTGGTTTATGCTTGAGGGTTGTGATTAATTGTAGTCGATCCCATAATCAACCTAGCTCTTTCACCCATTCTCTACAACTAATATATATATATATATAAAATTCTAAATGTTTTTAATAAATGATATAAATTTTGACCAATGAATATACAAATAAATAAATTTATCTATATATATATATATTTAAATATATAAAATTAGCAGTATATATGAAACAATACACCTCGGTATCAAAATATTTCGTCTTACTAATTAAACCGAAACAGCTTTCGGCATAGTATTGACTCCATTTATATTATCTCATAGTGGTTTTTCCATTTGAAAATATTATCCATTAGTTTATCACTTTATTTACATATTGTTCTATTATTTTATTGCTTATATTGTTTGCTTTTAGGGCATTTTTTAATAAACCTTTTTAGAAAATTTTATATAAAAATTTGAAAAAAAAAATCAGTTACTCTATTTATTTTCCCATTAAAAGTTTCTAAAAATATTTCTTAAACCAATGTTCTTAAAACATCCTTTAACCTTTCCATATATATGTGTGTGTGGTGTAAATTGGGTTCTTTGATTTGGAAAAAAATGAAAAGAGGGAAAGTGAGAGAAGATAGAGATCTAAGTTAGTGGTAGCCTTGTATTATTAATAAAAATAAATAAAATTAGTGAGTACCAACCCACTGAACGAATGAAATGAGTGGAGACGTTGCTTTTGGGCAAGGACTAAAAAGAAGCCAAGATAATATGTGGGTTTAAAAAAATATACTTTAAATGAATTATAAATGAGTAGTGCTATTTCTATTAGCTTACCTGTTTAGGAATTTCTTTAAATTGCAAAAATATTGAATGCATATCGTCAATGAAATAATATATCAAAGACCAAGCCAATGGCAATGTTAGTACAATTGGTGGGCATGATGAGTTTATAGCATACGATGATGAAGCACCCGCATTTGATCGTGGAATCAAAACAACACCTAGAACAAGCCACTCGAGAACAAGCCACTTCCAAAAAGTATTTTCCTATTGAATGTTCAAAATGTGTGTAAAACACCCTTGAACGTTCTGGCCCCAAATTACAAAATATCAATTCAAGCTTATTATCAAACAATTAATGTGCGGAACATGAACATAAGGCAAACATAGAATTGATAAACAATCTAAGCCAAATATAATAACATCCACAATATAAAATAAATGGCAAAGATAAAGGAAGAGAGATGGAAACACAAGGACAACACTCAATGTGTTATCAAAGAGGAAACCGAAGCCCTCGGCGTAAAACCTCTTCGCCGCCCTCCAAGCGGTCAATAATCCACTAGAAAATGTAGTTGGGATACATGAACAGCAATAGACCCTCCAAGCCTAATCTACCCAAGTATCTAAGCCCTCCAAACTTCTTGCTCCAACAAGGTTGCGCCAAACCTTTTTCTTTTCTAACTTACCGAATTCCGCTATAACCCATAGCATCAACCAATAACGATTGGTCCCTTCCAAACTACTTCACTTTGCACCAAATGAACCTTCTCACAAACATGAGTGTGATGAAAGGATTTGGTCAAGAACCTCTCAAGGATGTATCAATGGAGAAGAAGAGAGTAGAGGAATTCGAAGAGTCTCTTAATGAAGATTAAGGATGAGGCAATCTTGTTTTTCTCTAGGGTTTCTCTCACAAAATTCTCTCTGGAAGCTCTCTACATTTCGTGGGTATAAGGGTATATATATAGTGGTGTGTGTTTGGAATATGAAGAGTCAGGTTTTTCCAAACAGGGCTGGTTGGCGGCTTGGCTTCGCGATTGGTCCAAGTTGCGAGATAACGGCCTAGCCAGTCTAGGATTTTTGACCAGTAGTGCAACAGCTGGCGTGACCCTTCACCTCCCCGCATGCTTCTTATGTGCACAGCATTTGGCAGCTTGCAAGCCGCGAGTCAGTCGCGAGTCCTACCGCAAGTCTCTGCTTCTTTGCACACAGATGGGCAATTCTTCACATTCTCTTCACACACTACCCTTACATGAATTCCACCTAAATACAGGGTTACTAAGTGCTAAGTGTTAAGTTCTAAGGTCTTAGGATTTTATGTATTTAGAACTCTAATTTGTAATGTTGGCAAACCATGATCAAAACAATGTATTTAGTCTTGTTTAGGCTTGCTCAAAGTTGGTTTATTATTGTAAAGTTGGAATCGAGTGGCTGCAGAAGTACTTGAGACTTTCGGCTTAGCTCGATCGATCGAAGAATAGACTCGATCGATCGAAAATCGCACAGGTTGACTTTTCTGCAGAATTTCCAACTCAGCCCTACTTCATTAAAAGTTTAGGGTTTTATGTTTTTACCCTAGTTATATAAACTAAACCCTAGCCATGTTTTTGGAGGTTGCTTTAGTTGTATTGTTGCTCATACATTGCTGTTTTGTGTAAATCTCTTGTGAGATCTAGAGGAGCTTTCCTTTACACAAAGCTTAGGGTTTTCAAGTTGGAGATCTTATCTACATCTTGATGATCAACTTGGTTGCTACCATTGAAGCTTAAAGAATATCAAGCGGGGGTGCTTGTGGCTGATTGAAGAATCCAAGAAAGAAGGAGTCCGTGGATTCGGAGCTTGCACGTGGTCGTGTCAGTAAGTTCTACTGGTGGGTAGCACTAGGAAGTCAAGCGGGGAGCTTGTAGTCCTTCTGTATGAACTTCGATTCTTTCGTATAGTGGATTCAGGTTTACCTTCAGGATAGCTAGGTCAAATCCTCCCCAGGTTTTTACCGTGTGGTTTCCTGGGTCATCATATCTTATGTTCATTTATTTTCCGCTGCTTTATATCTTGATATGATTATTTGATTGCTTTAACCTAGAATTGCATAATTTGACTAAGTAACAACTTTGCTAATTAATCTAGGCTAACCAATCTGGTTGTTTTAAGGGGTCTAAAACCATTCAAGTGGTATCAGAGCAGGTAGCTCTTTTGTTGGAGATTTCTTGATCTCTGAGCTGATCCTTGACCCCTGTTGTCATGGATTCTTGGAAATTCTTTGTGCTTAATTGTCAACTTGTCTACTTGCTGTCTTTGCCTTTTGTTGTTATTGGTAAATCTTTCCTTAAGTATCTTGGCACAATCACATGTGATAAGAATTATGTATGTTATACTGCTTTAACTGCCTTAAAGGCACGTGATTCTTGTCTTTGGTATTTGGATAGTGGTTGTTTCAGGCATATGACAGGAAATAAAGGCCTATTCAAAACACTCTTCGAAGGAAAGATTGTGACAGTCACTTTTGGAGATGGAAGTAAATCTGTGATCAGAGGCATTGGTACTGTGGACATTCCAGGATTGCCAGTGTTTGAAGATGTTTGGTATGTTGATGGATTGAAGGCCAATTTACTCAGCATAAGTTAGATTTGCGACAATGGACTGAATGTTCTTTTCACCAAGTATGAATGTGAGATACTTGATGGAGGAGGTGACTGTATGTGTGTTGGTGTAAGGACAGCTGACAACTGTTATGGCATAACACCAAGTGTAAACAACAAGTGCTTTAGTGCAAAGATTGATCAAGTTGATTTGTGGCATCAACGGTTGGGGCATGCCAGTCATAA
>NW_027069929.1:8881-28482 GCF_002906115.3 Quercus suber | reverse complement strand
ACCATTGTTCTTTGGTTTTTGTGTTTTCTTTTGTTTTGTTCTAGGATTTGCATTGCATTACATTCATGCATTTCATTCTAGGATTTATTTGTTTTCTCTTATATAAAAATAAAAAAAAAAAAAAAAAAAAAAAGAAAGCAAAAATTATGTTTGACACTATTTTTCTTGATTTTTAAAAAACAAGGTTGGTCTATCTTTTTACACATGTCATGTCTTGTGTACCTTGTTTAACTTTGATGAACTTATTTATTGCACTTGACTAGTTGAAGCTTTGTAGTGCATGTTGTGTGGGAAAGATGTGTATGGTTCTTAATCACTTTGTCTTAATCATGAAGTCACATGCTATTTGACTGATGGACTTGATCCTTTTGAGAAAGGCATAAATAACCATCTCACCACTGTTCACTAGCCAATCATGAACACCTTAGTGCATATCATAAGATTCTATGCACGAGAAAGTGTAGCACATGCACAAAAAGAACATAAGGTATAGCCTCAAATTAAATTAAAACTGGTGTGTACTATTAGGCTTGATGCCAATTCACTTAATTCAAACCGGTGTGTAATATTAGGCTGAATGCCATCTCATACAAATAAGAGGCAAAAATGCAAGAAACTTACATGATTGCAAGCTTTTGTTCTAGGAGATGTGGGAGTTATAGGATGTAATTCTTTAGGTGATAGTCTCTTCTAAATTCTATGTGATGAATTGTGTAGACTTTGTATTTGATTCCTATTCACATATCACCTCACATGTATCTCAAGTTTTTGCTAGTATCACACACTACACAAGTTACTCTCTGTTAAACACTGTACATGCTAGTGTATGTGTTTTTGGTCTGACCAACCAAGTTTGAAAATATCTTGAGATTTGTGCACAACATTTTTGTTGCTTGAGAAAATTCAATGGGAGAATGATTGAAACTTGTTTTTGACATAATTTGGGTTTAAAAAATTTGGGTTTTTGAAAAAGCATTCCATCTCATACTCATGCATTTTGCTTTTCTTGTTTAATGCTTTGAGGAGTTGTTTTTCAAAATTAGGTTTGTGTCTTTCAAAACTGGATTTTTTTTTTTTAAATTTAGCGAGCCTCTGCCCATTTCGATCGATCCAGTCTATTTTTCGATCGATCGAAAAAGTGCTTTCGTTTGTTCTAAAATGACTGTTTCATTCGATCGATCGAATGTAATTTTCGATCGATCGAAGATCGTGGAAAAGCTTTTTTAAAAGTTCAGATCTGACTTTTTCAAAGTACTATTTCAAACTTTTTAAACTTTTCATTTTCTCTCTCCGATGAGGAAAGGCTCCACATAGTGATTTTTGTCGTTTTCCTCCGAAGTTTTTGCAAAATCTCTCTTTCCTCAAGCCGGTAAGTCTGTTTTGCCCTTCCTTTTTGAGTTTATTTACTTATTTCATGCATTTTTCATGCATTTGTGCTCAAATTTTTGAAACTTTTTCTTTTTGGGTTTTCTGTTGATTCAAGCCTAATTTTGTGAAATTGATCAATGGGTTTTTGTGGGGACATGCTATAGACATGATCTTAATAGTTTAATTTGATCAATTTTGAGTTTGGTGAAAAATTGAAAAATCTAGGGTTTCTAATTGATCCGATTTGGGGATTTTGTTAAATTGGGCAGAATTTGATGAAATTGGCTTGTTGTATTGATGAAATTAAGCATTATAATCTATGTGTTGTGTTTTGTAATGCTCAATTCATCAATTTGTTTTAAAAAATTTCAAGTGGTTTTCAATTTTTGGGGTTTTTGTTAAGAAATTCCCTGCTCAAACCAATTTTGTCAATTTAATCTCAATTGAACTTAATTGCTCACTGCATCAGTACATGCATTATGGCATTGTATCTGTTCATGCATCATATAGATTTTCATTCTATTATTTTTGTTGCTAACTTGTAGTCTGCCCTTGGTCTTGTTTTTCTTGTGTTTTCTTTTGGTTTTCTCTTTTGTGTCTCTGTCCTTTCCTTAGCATCATGCCTAGGAAGACTAGAGCCCGTAGGTCTATTCCCTCTTCCTCTCCATCCCCTCCTTCCTTTGACCATGAGAGGTTTCCGAGTGAGAAAAACCAAGAGGTTTTTGAGAAACTTAACCTTAAGAGGAAAATTTGGGCTGAACGTTCTGTTCTGTTAGATGAGCTAGATCCTGCCATTAGGACAAACTTTGAGCGTCGGGGCTGGTTACCCTTGTTGGACATTTCTGATCCTCCTCCACCGTCTGCCTTGATTAGAGAGTTCTATTCGAACATCTCTATCCACGTCTATGATTCCAACACTTTAGTAAAGAGTTGGATACAAGGTATAGGGTACACCATTACTCCTCAGGTAGTGGCTGATGCTCTAGGGGTACCGTTGGTTAGGGATCTTGTCTATCCATATGACGAGTCTCCCGAGCTGAGCGACGTTTTGTCTTTCATCACTGGGACTTCTGTCCAGTGGGGTTCTGATCCTAGGATCACTTCTGCTGAGCTCTCCGGGTTGCACTATCTGTTCTTTAGGATAGCTTGTCATTCCATCTGGCCCATTTCTCATGTTCACACCATTCCTCTTGAGAGGTGTGTATTTTTGTACGCTCTGGTTACTGATGCTCCTATTAGTTTTCCCCATTTCTTTCTTCATTCTTTGAACGATGTTTATAGGAGTTCATCTTCTTCTCATGCCCTTGTTCATCCTATTTTTATTCATAGGATTTTGCTCCATCTTAACCTTAGTGAATTCCCTTCCTCTGAGCCTGTTCATGTGATAGCTCCCATAGGTATGTCTTTTTTTAGACAGAGGGCCGCTCATCTTCGAGCTGGTTCTAAACACCCTAGGTCTGAGCCGTCTAGTAGCGCACCTCCTTCTTCTTCTTCTACAGGTACTGCTGGTGAGGATGTTCCTGATCCAGTTGGTGATGATGCTGCTGCTGCTGATGTTCCTCCACCTCCTTCGACCGACTTTGATGTTCGTCGTACTCTGGAGACTGTCGTGACCGTTCAGGCGGCTCATGGTCAGATTTTGGTGGACTTACTAGATGAGATTCGTGCTCTCCGAGCCGATTTAGCGCGTCTTTATTCACCCTCGCCACCTCCTTTTGATGGCGACTCATGATTGCTCTTTGGCATTCCATCACAAAAAAGGGGAGTGGAGTTTTGACTTGTTGAGAGTTTTTGTTGTTAGGGGGAGATTTTTTTTGTTTGAGAGGAGCTTTTGGAGTTTTTAGATTGTATCTAGGTGCTTCACTTTGTATATCATTTTTGGAGATATTTATGTTAGGGGGAGTAACATTGATTGATATACATGTTTTTTATTGATTCTTGTTGATTTGTGATTCATTGCTTATTGATTTATATTTATGAGTTGATCATTTATATATGTCTTTATTTTGTGTTGTGTGAATCTTACAAGAATGTTATACCTATTGTTTTACTCTTTTCTGTCACGCATGCGTTTATGCATTTGTTGAGTATTTCAGGAATATAAAGGTTGATTCAACTAAGTTGCTGTCTACACTTGCAACCGATGGATAGTAGTTAGGCTGAATTTGAAGTTTATGAGCATTTCTTTGTAAATGGCTGTTTAATTGTAAAACTTTGAGCTTTTAATTAGGGTTTTGTCACGGATTGCCAAAGGGGGAGTTTGTTAGGTTCTAAGGTCTTAGGATTTTATGTATTTAGAACTTTAATTTGTAATGTTGACAAACCATGATCAAAACAATGTATTTAGTCTTGTTTAGGCTTGCTCAAAGTTGGTTTATTATTGTAAAGTTGGAATCGAGTGGCTGCAGAAGTACTTGGGACTTTCGGCCTGGCTCGATCGATCGAAGAATAGACTCGATCGATCGAAAATCGCACAGGTTGACTTTTCTGCAGAATTTCCAACTCAGCCCTACTTCATTAAACGTTTAGGGTTTTATGTTTTTACCCTAGGTATATAAACTAAACCCTAGCCACGTTTTTGCGGGTTGCTCCAGTTGTATTGTTGCTCATACATTGCTGTTTTGTGTAAATCTCTTGTGAGATCTAGAGGAGCTTTCCTTTACACAAAGCTTAGGATTTTCAAGTTGGAGATCTTATCTACATCTTGATAATCAACTTGGTTGCTACCATTGAAGCTTAAAGAATATTAAGCAGGGGTGCTTGTAGCTGATTGGAGAATCCTAGAAAGAAGGAGTCCGTGGATTCGGAGCTTGCACGTGGTCGTGTCAGTAAGTTCTACTGGTGGGTAGCATTAGGAAGTCGAGCGGGGAGCTTGTAGTCCTGCTGTATGAACTTCGATTCTTTCGCATAGTGGATTCAGGTTTACCTTGAGGATAGCTAGGTCAAATCTTCCCCAGGTTTTTACCGTGTGGTTTCCTGGGTCATCATATCTTGTGTTCATTTATTTTCCACTGCTTTATATCTTGATATGATTATTTGATTGCTTTAACCTAGAATTGCATAATTTGACTAAGTAACAACTTGGCTAATTAATCTAGGCTAACCAATCTGGTTGTGTTTTAAGGGGTCTAAAACCGTTCAGTTACGTCTATTGATGGTACTTCGTCCCTATTCTTGTTGTCTTGATTGCTTCTCCTTCATCCAGCTCCACCGTTTCCAGGGCTTCCATTTTGTCTCCTTCTTTCTCTTCAATCATCCATGTGTGGTTTTCCTTCGCAGCCAAGATAGCCTGGTAGCATTCTCTGGCTAAGACCTGACCCCTTTTTACTTCTCCAACCCCGTTACTTGTGGGAAACTTCACCTTCAGGAAATAGGTGGACGTGGCAGCTTTCCATTTGTTGAGTGTGGGTCTCCCAATAATCATATTATAAGATGAGAGGCAATCTACCACTAAGAAGTCTATCTGACGGGTTAACTGTTTCGAGTAAGTCCCCACTGTTACTGTCAACGTCACTATGCCCTTGGGGTACACTCTGTCCCCACTAAAGCTGACGAGGGGGGAGTCAAATAAGCGTAGTCTCTTTAGATCTAACTTTATCCACTGGAAAGCAGGGAGGAAAATAATGTCCACAGAGCTACCATTGTCCATGAGGATCCTTTTAGTGTTGAATCCTTCTATGGTCAGCATTATAACCAAAGGATCATTGTGAGGTAGCTTCACTCCCCTGGCATATGTTTCATTGAAAGACATATCCTGGTCTGTGCGTCGTTGCTTGGACGGAGGTATCATATAAACGCTGTTAACTTGCCTCTGACATGCTTTCCTGAGGGATTTACATGACCCTCCCAGGAACAGTCCTCCTGCTATTGTATGAATTTCCCCAATAATATCCTAGGGAGGGTGGGAGGTGTTATCTTCATCTCTTGACGAGAATTCCTTCTGGTTCTTGTTACCGTCCCTGAATTTGCTGGACTCCCCTTTCTTCACATACATTTGTAACTTTCCTCTCTTGATCAACTCTTCTATTTGCTCTTTAAGGTCCTGGCAGTCTTCAATGTAGTGGCCATGATCCTTTTGAAACCGGCAGTACTTGTTCTTGTCACAAACGTTGGAAGGTGAATACAATGGCCTTGGCCATTTCAGGAAGTGCTCGTCTTTAATCTGCATTAGGATTTTGTCAACAGGCATAATTAGAGGGGTAAATTTTACTGTTCGAGAGCTTTAATCGTCTCTCCTTCTGTTCCTGTCATTGGCGCGACGATCTGAACGCTCCCTCTTCTGCCACTTGCGCTCGTCGTCCTTCCTCCCTTTGTCTCTTGGCTTTTCTACATCCTTTATGGCCACTAATACATCTTCAGCATTCATGTACTTCTGCACCTTCAGGAGCATTTTTGCCATCGTTTTTGGAGGATTCTTCGTGAGTGAAGCCATGAGATCCCTGGATTTTAATCCTGCTTTGAAAGTCGTCAGCTACACCTTATCATCAGCCTCGTCCACCTCCAAGGTTTCCCGAGTGAAGCATTTGACGTAAGACCTTAAGGTTTCTTTCTCTCCCTGCTTAATGGTAAGCAAGTAGTCTGCTAGCCTCTTGGGATGTTGCCCCCCATTGAAGTGTCGTAAGAAGGCATTTCTCAACTGGTCAAAGTTATCAATGGATGACGTTGTCAACTTGGTGAACCATTCCCTTGCAGCTCCCTTGAGGGTAGTGGGGAAGGAACGACACAGAATCTCTTCAGGGGGCTATTGGAGGCATAGTGTCTTTTTGAAGGTATTAAGGTGATCTTAAGGGTCTTTTAGTCCATCAAACGGCTCAATTTGAGGAAGGCGAAATTTCGTCAGTACGGGGCATTCTCAGACTGCCATAGTGAACGGCGAGTCTGTGGCTTTGACAATTCTATCCATGCTTCGGTCCGTTTTCTCTTTGATGGCATTTCTCAACTCGTCCATTTCTTTCCTCATTTCTCATAGAAGATTCGAATTCTGCTCATCAAGAGTGGTAGGCCTGCGCTGATTACTCCTTCTATGGCTGTCTCCCTCATCCTCTAGATGGCCCTTTGACCGATTCTCCTCCTACTGAAGCCGCAGCTTCATTTCTTGGTTCTGCCTAGTAAGTTCTTCGACAGTGGCCGCGAGAGCTTGGACTTGCTGAGCTAGGGTCGTGGAATCTGGGTTAAATTCCATCTGAATATGAAGGTTTTGTGGAAACTACGCTTTCGAATGTAAACGCGAAAATGTCAGTTCCCACAGACAACGCCAAACTGATGAAGCATGAGTTCGTCAATTGAGTTATTCAGATGGAAGCAATTCCCAACCCAGGTGAATGTGCCTTCAATGGTGGTCACTGGTGTGGTGCCTGCCACAACGCCTCCGATGCCAAAGTCAGTATGAGACAATCTTTAAACAAAATGCAATATCTCAGAATAAAAGAAATCACTCGGTGTCTGTGTGTATATGTACCTCATATTTGGCGATGTGTAGGCTTTATATATGTTTTCATAGCTTCTAGCCGTTTGAGTAGTTATGGAGGCCTTAATACTCCTCTTGGTAACGTTTGGTACCTTGTAATGAGGCCTTAATGTACTCCAACGGTTCGTATAGTTGGCCTTGTAACCGTTCTGGGTGTAATTGTATTGCATTGAATGACCTGGTTGTCCTCGTCAGTGACATGGGTATCTGCTCTAGCCATCCGTGGGTGCCTTCGTTCCTAATTGTTATGATCGTCCATGTGAGATGAATTTGTCAGTCCCGTCAATTGCACTTGCATGCCCCATTGAATTTTGGAAAAATGTTTGGGTTCAAAAGTAGAAATGGCTACAAATCCAATTTTCCCATACAATTATACCTTGCTTTAATTTAGATTTGCACCCACGGATAAGTTTGGTTTTGGAGGGATGGGCCTCAGCTAAAACAGTGAATTTTATATTTTCTTGGTTGTTGGGAGTTGGGACGGGGGATTCTAACGCAATGTTCAAGGGGTGAGGGGGGGGCCAACACAGTTTCAATTCCAGAGAAAGAACAAAAGCAAAAGCTTTAATCTTCACTTTCTCTATTCCCATGGGCGAAGATCTGCCTTTCCCTTTACCATCAAACCCTCTCTCTCATTCTCATTTTGCTTGTGATTACGATCTCGAATCTTTCATTTTTCCTCCTCTTTTTCTTTCTTTCTTTCTCTCTCTTTTCCTTCTTCCCTATCAAACTGTTTTGTCAGTATCCACCTGAGAGTGTTACATCATGATCAACAACTAACCTATGACGCATCCCCACATTCTTTTCAGAAACTCAAAACTTCCAATAAGCTTTTCTTTGTTTTTCTCAAACCCACCCCCCAAGAAAAAAGGAGCATTCCATTCACTGACATTAAATATATGTATATAAACTGGTATATATAATCAACAACAAAATTTGAAATTGAAAGACAAAAACCCTTAATTGGTCGACCGGTATGATATGCATACTGTAGCCATCAAGCTCAAAATTATCTAAGTATGACTAGCAGTATATATTCATCACTATCGTCATCGTCCAAATCAAAATCAACTCATTATGAAAAGAGATATAGGTATAGAACTTATAGCAAAATTTGGCCTAACATAAAGCATACTTCCTCACTATTTACATAAATACAAACATTTTAATTGATCAAGCTTAAACAGATTGGTGCCCAGAATGAGTTCCTGCAATTTCTAGGCCTTCATGGAATCCAATCCATTAATTAAACTGATACCAATAACCAACTTAAAACATTTATGACATATATATATATATATATAAAATTTTGGCTCTGTATAATATAACTGGAATTACATTATCAAGCCAT
Organism: Quercus suber; assembly: GCF_002906115.3. Classification (NCBI taxonomy): domain Eukaryota; kingdom Viridiplantae; phylum Streptophyta; class Magnoliopsida; order Fagales; family Fagaceae; genus Quercus; species Quercus suber. The sequence continues at coordinate 20,296 of NW_027069929.1, read as the reverse complement.
TAGCAATGGCCCGATTAGTATCAACATGAGTTGTTTCATACACTGGAAGCTCTTCACTATACCTATTTTTCCCCATTACAACAAGGTGATCAAGCTCAAAAAGATCTGAGCTTGAGCAACTGGATGCATCATCATCATCATCTTCATAAATATAATCATTTTTGGCATGAAAATCTCGCATTGTTAACTCGTTCATTTTCTGTTTTTGATGATGATAATCTCTTAGAAACTCTCTAGCCGCCTCTTCCACGCGCCGGGTTTTCTCCAAGACCTGGAATTCGAGCTCTTCTTCATTCCTTCTTGTAGGAGATCGTCCAATTTTCCACGCTGTTGGCACTGACCCCGCCATTAGATTCGAATTGTCTTCCTCGTACAAGCATTTATGCCCACATGGACGACAATCTTCATCAACAATCACACTTACTGGGTAGAATCGGACCGTCCTTTTAACCCCATTGCGTAGCTTTTCTCTAGAAGAAGGTGAATTTTTGCTCAGGCATGATCTTGAAAACGAAGATGCAGAAGAACAAGCTGTTGAGGCTTGCACTGACTTGGATTTCCTCTCCACCATAACAGCATCATCATACCCTTGAATTGATGATGTTAACGTGTTCTTCGTTTTCTTTGTATTCCCTGTTGCAAAAAGAGAATTTAGGAAATTCGCAAAGCGACCAACAGGGGAAATTGGCTGTTTCACCTTCTTTAAATTGGCATAAATCTTTAATGCCCTCGATTTTGACTTAATTATGCCTTCCTTAAGATTTGGAGTCTGCCCTGTAGTAGTAGTAGTAGTAGCAGTATTATGATGATAATCATCACACATATGCAACTCCCTCTGTTCTTGATACAGAGTGCTCTGTTCTCTCTCTGTTCTCTCTGATTGGGCAGAGACGCTGGTGCATACAGATTTAGGCCTTGGAGGTGCGAAACAGGAGGACCTCGATCTCACACCGAACACAGACTCAGTATCAGAGGATGAGAATCCTCCGGAACTAGAATCTGAAGAGCTTGAAGTGGAGCTGAAGAACAGAATATCTTGATCATGATCATGATCGTGCTGTGATTTTCTCTCCAATTCTGTCAAGTACTGTCTTCGATGTGCAGTAGCCTTTTCTTTGACCTTCTTATCCATCCACTTCTCGATCAAACAGGCTCGGCGAAGACTAGCCACCTCTTCCTCTTCCAGAGCTCTATTGCTTTTCCCACTACCTTTGCTCTGTTTTTTTCCCATTGTTTCTCTGTAAAATTTCAATTCTCCACTCCTTTTGTCACCGTCATCAATGGAACGGTAAATTTTGTCCAGTAGAGTTGAAGAGAAAGACGGGTTTTTTCTCTCGTGGCTGTATCTATCTTCTCTCAATGTTTTCTCCCACCTATGCATGTTTTTGTAGGTGGAAAATGTGTAGGAAATTTAACAAGTGAGAGAGACTGTGTGTGTGTGTGTGTGTGTGTGTGTGTGTGTGTGTGAATGATAGAAGAAAGAGAGTGACAAATGAGAAGTGAAGGTTTAGAGCTTGTTGTCAGTTGTTGTCTGCAAAGATAGAATAATAAAAATAAAAGCTGGTAATGAAAATCATGGGAAAGAAACTGCTACAGAAAACCGGTGGGTATTATTATTGGAGCAAATGGGTTTTGTCTCTGAAAATTTCTGGGTAATGAAAATGTGAGAAGGAAACATGAAGTATAAACGGAGCTATTGAGTATTGATGCTTGTGGTGGTGTTGAGGCTTGAGAGAGAGAGAGAGAGTAATGAGAGCTAAATGGCACGCCTTGAAGATGAAAGGGAACAGGAAGTGAGAGAGAGAGTGAGAGACTTTATAAAGGGTCTTCACTTCAGTCACGCGCGTGCATGTCCGTCCAAATAGGAATAGGAATAGGAAAAGGAAAGGGAGAGCCAATGCGATGCCATGCCAGTTTGGCTTTTTCTTTTCTGATCCCCCAAAATCAAATAAAATTTTACCTCTCCCAAATCCCAATGGAAATGAAATGACGTTTGTAATTTTGTAAATTGGTTGTATTCCTTACCTTCCAATTCGAATTTCAAGCCGTTGATCATGTTTAATAATAGCGTACGCTCTCTCGTACGTAGAAAAATATAAGTATATGCAGTATGATGCAGAGAGAGCAGAACAATTAGTGTCATGGTCATACTGGCGGGCTCCACGTTTTGCCTGCCTGTAGTGTTTTTTTTTTGGACAGGCATGTTGATGTTGGTCAGTTTGGTGTAACTTTATGTTCATGTTACTGCTAGATAGATTAATTAGTGCGTTCTGCTTCTGCTTCTGCTTCTGCGTGGGTAGTTTTTGGGTAGAACTGCTACCCGCTGGATCATCTCTCATTTTATAATATATAGTTTTTGGAAACAAATGTTGGGTCCTTCAGAGGGTAGATAAATTTTCTTTTTTTGAAACTTAGAAGATTATTGAAATTCAAACAAATTTTCAGAATTCGGTTGAATAATTTAATTCAATAAGTTGGGTGGAACTGGAATATTATTATGTTCCTATAAGTGTTAGGTAGAGCATCATATATATGATCTATATTTGGTGCTTCTTTCTTTTCTTTTCTTTTTTGGCTGGAGCTGCATTTAAAGATTCTACCTTTACTGGTAAATTATTTAGCGTCCAAATTGGTCCATCAATCCACTTATGTGCAAATTCTCTTCTCTTTTTTTTCCCATTTTAGATAGTATTATACTATAACTTAATATAATGTGTGTAAAGCTTCATTTTGAAAAATTGAATCTCAATGCTTGCCTCCTCTATTCAATGACTATCACTCCATGAGTGCGCATTGGTATGTGAAAATTCTTTACCCCAGTTTGTTGAGTTGAATTGACCTCAAGATTGAGGAGGCTGTGATAATAAATCATAGGCGTACAATTATTAAAATATTAAATCCCTCTCTTGAATTAATTGTGGTAGGAATGATTGAAGAAGCCAGGCATGAAGGTTCCGCGCTTTTGGTATGAATTGTGAAAGTCTCATCTTGCTGGCAAGCTAGTAGTTGATTATTCAATACACCATATAGGTCAAGATATATGTTGTTCAATATCACCATATACAATATGTTAGAATTAGAAATTTAGAATGCATTTACAATATATAGACTTCTTCCTTCTTTTGTTTGTTTCTTATCTTTGCTAATAAGAGATTTCACTTCTTTATACTGCCTCGGTCATGGAATTGTTTGATATATACAATATGTTCAAGTGAAATATCTAAAATGATATGCTTATCAATAAAAAGTACTTCTCAAAAATCATTTATAAATATATATATATATATATAATAAGATCTTTCTAAGATATGTCCATTTGCTCATCTTAGAGCAGGCATATACTTTTAATAAGATTTTCTTCCACTTGGCTTAAAGATGCGATAATATAGGAAACTGAAGTTCTACATTTTGCAAAGTTAAGTAGAAAAAAAATTATATAATTAATTAAAATCACAATTCCAAATGCTTTACATATTCAAATTGTTATTATTTTATTAAGTAGGTATTTACAGGCCAAAACATTATTCTGGACCATGCATATAATTGGGGGAAAGATTCTCAATAAAAAAAGGGGGGGGGGGGGGGGGGAATAGCTCATGTATTCGACGAGGGTATAATCATTATTCATTAATTAATATCTATTATTGTATTTGAACTTATTATTCCATTTAGATTACACAAAAGTCATGCATGCGCTATATATTGGACTGCCCGGTAAGGTAAACATTTTAATGGTAAAGGTAAGGGCACGTTTTGCTCCCCAGAGCACAAGTAAAATGGACAAAGATTTAAAGAGTCCAAAATAATGAATTTGTAGAAAGTGAGCTAGAAATTGAACTCTAATGAATTGGACAACAATCCCCGTAGGCTAAGTGTTGCTTGAAAGTACAAATAAACAAATTTGCGCAAGGATAATCCTCCTCGGCAAAGACTGCAGAAGGTTGTTTTTATATATTTCTCTTGGACTAAAACAAAATTACAGTTCTTAAGTGTACAGTGATTTTTCTACAGATTATCCGAATCCTCCTTTGTATTGGGTTTTTCTTATTTATATTCCCCCTCTTCACTCCATCTCAACCCTCCACATGTAGATTAGATTGCTGACTACGTTACTTGTCCTATTAGCATATTCCTGAAATCTTTGTGGGTAGCTGTAAGGTTAAATGTTACTATTCAGATATCACCTCCACATTAATGCGGCTAAAGAGTTAGCTGCAGAACATTTAATACGGTGATAGCAGCTTTCTTCTTAGATATTTCTCAGCGTTCCTTTATCTTATCCCCATTTGATGCTTATCTTTGCCAGTATGATCGTTTGGTGCCTTGTTCTTGACGAACAGTTGGACCTTTGACCTCTACTCTACCTAGCCAAGGAAATGTTTCTCCTCGGATTACACTCCCGATCCCTTATGACCAGACTTCTTCCATGAACCACTAACTTGTATGCCCTCGTTAGTATCTACCTGTCCTCAGACGATTTAATGTCCTTGGACGTGGCTCACGGCCCAATACCCATTTCTGAGCCCTCTATCCCAAAGTAATCATCCAAATCCAAGACATTAAAAAAATAATAATAATAAAATACTGATGGAATCGTCGATGCCAATGAAGAATTACAAGTAAAAAAAGATAAAGATTTTGCATTAAAAAATCCCTTTAGCTCCTAACTGGTAATGACAGAGAGTTCATGGGCCCATGCACTTGCTTTGTTAACGCTATCATGATTGTTTGAATTTTGAAAGTGTTAGAAGAAAGCTCCATTACCGAAAAATGGAAATGACAGTTTAAAAAGAGAAAAAACAAGAGGATGAAAGATCTTCTTCAATGATGCAAAATTGGCGTTTCACCCTGGGTAAATTATATATGCATGGAAGGAGAGCCTCAAATTTAAATATTGACTTTCAATCATTCCAAACCCAAATAATCCACAACCCTCTCTCTCTTATACGCGTAAAATTACACGTTTAAAATGCTTAATTTGATCACTACTGCTCTCTCCCGCCCTCACGCATGATGATTGATGAAGTTTGAAACTTCTTCATGTATTGCCTTTTTCTACAAGTAACCTGGGGTTGCGTTAGGATTGAAACCAGCAGTCACCATAATTAACATTAAAAATTTATTAATTCACTAGTAATTTAAGTCAAAAAATATATTTTTTAAAAAGTGTATTATTGGCTTTTTTTTGGTTAAATTGTTAGAACCATAATACGATCTTTGATAACAGGGTCCTAAATATTTTTATTGGTATTAAAGCATTATAACTCAATGGCATGTTTTCTCCTTTATCAAAAAAAATTACTAATTTTAAATCTTCCTCCCCACAACTACTAATTTTTTTTCTTAAAAAAAAAAAAAAAAAAAAATCTATTGGTAAACATATAATTTACACCCTATAAATTCTATAAATTTTCATTTTAGTCCATTAAGTTTAAATCTTGTCATTTTAGCTTGTTAATTAATTTTTACAATATTGTGATTTTAGTCCTTCCATCTATTTTCATTTTCAAAATATTGTTAACTCAATTTCTTAAAACATCCATTATATGTTTAATTTTATTTTTTTAATTATTACAATAAGTAGAGGAGGAGAGGTCGAATCTTGGTTCTTTATAGAAGGGAGATCGGACAAATAAATTTCGTTCCTGGACCCCTCGGCCCTCACCTTAATTAGCACCAAAACTCATCAAAAAATAATAATTAGGAAAAAAATAAATAAAGAAAGAAAGAGGAGAAATCCATCCAAAAAATAATCAGAATGACAGGACAAGATCAGAAGGCAAAAATATGGTTAATCAAGCTACAAATTGGACCTGCATGCGGAAGAGATAAATGGTTTGCAGGAGGTGTGAGCAACCACATAAAAGACCACTCTCACTCACATCACATCTTTGTTACCTGGTTTGATAAGTCAAAATTGTTGTTTATTTCGCATTTAGCAAACCAACAACATTATTAATTAGACTGAAAAGGATGTGTTGGACGTACATTAAGATCCAATATAGAACCCCACCAATTAATGGCCTTAGACTGCATGGGCACCATAAGGATCTGCCCCCATAATCCTTGCCAAGATCACATGTTTCCTAAATTTGGTTTTCTCATGTTCAGCCATCTCAAGACAAGTTATGATGCATTCAACATCTATAACCCTTTATGCACCCTAAGTTGAAGATAAGAAAAAAGGGTGATGCAGAAAGGTCTTTGATTTGGTCTCTTATATATATTTGGTTCCATTTAGTATGTTAGCCATTTTGGTTTAGGCTATAAATAAGATACACGCGAGGTGGCTTCCACCAACAATTAGACAATAATCTTATGTACTTTAAACGTCTGATGGAAATGGCCTAATGGATTTTGGAGAGATTAAATATTAGCTAGGTAGGGCCTCTTTAATTTGAGGGATTGTGATAAAGTTGTAGTCTTGTAGACCATGCACCTAGGCAACGCACTTTCCTTTCACTTCTTCAATCCCATAATGAAGACTCGTCAGCGGCCACTGGCCACTGCCTTGGAGTAAGACCCACATTCACGACTCTTGGCCTTTCATGAATTCATAGAATCCTCTCCCGATTTCAACATAAACGGTTTCATTGAAAAAGAAAACCCTTCATATTTTACATTTCTTTTATTAGTGATCAATATGATTTCCTAGTCAAAGACTCAGTCTATTATATACCTTAATCTAGATTTTATTGTAATAGGATCGATCCACTTCTTGCATTACAAGTTAAGTAATAACAAAGAAAAAAAAATTAAGTAGTCCTAATCCTAATTATAGTGCAATTATTTGTAAAACTAAATAAAAGTCCTTGATATAACCTAGCTAGCAAGTATTTGTAATGCTAAAAACTTTTGGATTTAACTAGGGAATATTTTCACCATCTCAAAATTTGTTTAACACCCTAGAGTCGTTAGGGACTAAGGCATCGTCAAACCCAATAGCATCGTTAGTGAACGGTTTTAGACCCCTTAAAAACAACCGGATTAACCTAGTTAATTAGCCAAGTGATTAACTTAGTCAATTTCAATAATACTAGGTTATCACAAACACACAATCATATCAAAAGTATAAAGCAGTGGAAATATAAAAGACACAATGATATGATGACCCAGGAAACCACACGGTAAAAACCTGGGGAGGATTTGACCTAGCTATCCTCAAGGTAAGCCTGAATCCACTATGCGAAAGAATCAAAGTTCATACAAAAGGACTTACAAGCTCCCCGCTTGACTTCCTAATGCTACCCACCAGTAGAACTTATTGACACGACCACGTGCAAGCTCCAAATTCACGGACTCCTTCTTTCTTGGATTCTCCAATCAGCTACAAGCACCCACGCTTGATAATCTTTAAACTTCAATGGTAGCAACCGAGTTGATCATCAAGATGTTGAAGTAATCTTTACCTTGAAAACCCTAAGCTTTGTGTAAAGGAAAGCTCCTCTAGATCTCACAAGAGATTTACACAAAACAGCAAAGTATGAGCAACAACTCAACTGGAGCAACTCTAAAAACGTGGCTAGGGTTTTTCTTTATATACCTAGGGTAAAAACAGAAAACACAAAACGTTTAATGAGTTAGGGCTGAGCTGGAATATTCTGCAGAAAAAAATTCTGCCCGAGATTCGATCGATCGAGTCTTTCCTTCGATAGATCGAGCCAGGCCGAAATGCACCAATGCATCTACAGCCACTTGATTCCAACTTTACATGAAAGACCCAACTTTGAGCAAGCCTAAATAAGACTAAACAACCTGTTTTGATCATGGTTTGCCAACAATACAAATTAGAATTCTAAATACATAAAATCCTAAATCTTTAGAACCTAACAAACTCCCCTTTTGGCAATCCGTGACAAAACACAAACACTAAGCTCAAAGTTTACAATTTAAAAAGCCCTTTACAAAAATAATGCTCATAAACCAAAATTCAATCCTAAATACTATCCATTAGTTGCAAGTGTAGACAGCAGCTCAATTGAATCATCCTGTTTATTCCTGAAATACTCAACAAACGCATAAACGCATGTGTGACAGAAAATAGTATATAAACAGGTATAACATCCTTGTATGATTCACACAACACACAATAAAGACATATATCAATTGAATAACTCATAGAATATAAATCAATAAACAGTGAATCCAAAGCAACAAGAATAAAAAAGAAAACATGTATATCAATCAATGTTACTCCCCTTAACATGAATATCCCAAAAAAAAATGATATACAAGGTGAAGCGCCTAAATACAATCTAACAGCTCCATAAGCTCCTCAAAAACAACAAAAAAACTCTCCCTAACTACAAAACTCCTCTAAACACTACTTCCCCTTTTTGTGACGAAATGCCAAAGGGCAATCACAATCCATCATCAAAAGGAGGTGGTGAGGGAGACCGAAGATGTGTTAAATCAGCTCGCAACGCACGGATCTCATCAAATAAGTCCACCAAAATCTAACCATGAGCCACCTGAACGGTCAGGACAGCCTCCAAAGTACGACGGATATCAAAGTCATCCGATGGAGGTGGAGGAATAGCAGCAACAGTAGCATCAGGATCAGGAACAGCCTCACCAGAAGGACCTGTAGAAGAAGAGGGAGGAGGTGTGGACCCAGAAGATGAAGACCTAGGGTGTTTAGAGCCAGCTCAAAGATGAGCAGCCCTCTGTCTAAGAAAAGACGCACCTAAAGGACCAATGACATGCACAGGCTCAAAGGAAGGGAAACCACTAAGATCAAGATAAAGAAGAATCCTATGAATAAAAATAAGATGAACCAGGGCATGAGAGGAAGATGAACTCCTACACACTTCGTTCAAAGAACAAAGGAACAAATGAGAAAAACTGATAAAAGCATTAGTAACTAAAGCATACAAAAATACACACCTCTCGAGAGGAATGGTGTGCAGATGAGAAATGGGCCAAAAGCAGTGACACGCTATCCTAAAGAAAAGATAGTGTAACTCAGAAAGCTCAGCAGTGGTGATCCTAGGATCAGAACCCCACTGGATAGATGACCCAGTGATGTAAGACATGACATCACTCAAAACGAGAGACTCATCATAAGGGTAGACAGGGTGTTGGACCAAAGGTACCCTTAGAGTATCAGCCACTATGGTAGGAGTAATGGTGTACTCTACGCCTCGTATCCAACTCTTTACTAAAGTGTTGGAATCATAAATGCGGATCGAGATGTTCGAGTAGAACTCTCGAATCAAAGTAGCAGGTGGAGGAGGATCAGAAATATCCACCAAGGGTAGCCAGCCCCTACACTCTAAGTTTGCCCTAATGGCAGGATCCAACTCATCTAGAACGACAGAACCTCAGACCATATCTTACGCTTAAGGTTCAGCTTCTCAAAGATCTCCTGATTTTTCTCACTCGGAAATTTCTCACGGTCAAAGGACGGGGGGGGAAGGAGTAGGTGAAGGGACAAACCTACGAGCCCTAGTTTTCCTAGGCATGATGCTAAGGAAAGGACAGAGACACAAGAGAAAACCAAAAGAGAAACAAATGAAAAACAAGGACAGACTGCAAATTAGCACCAAAAATAATAAAAAAAAAACTATATGATACATGAACAGTTAAAATGCCATGATGCATGTACTAATGCATTAAACAAAGTTCAATTTTAAGTTCAATTTCACAAAATTGGCTCGAGCATAGAGTTTCTAACCAAAAACCCCAAAAATTTGAAACCACTTGTAAAATTTTGAAGCACATTGATGAATTAAGCATTACAAAATACAATCCATAGATGATAATGCCTAATTACATCCAATTAACAAGCCAATTTTATCAAATTCATCCTAATTGAACAAATTCCCCAATTCGGAACAATTATAAACCCTAGAATTTTTAATTTAATTGAAAGTAGACCCTCAAAATGATGTGAACAAATACCTACCAGCACTTAGAATTATGCTTTTTATAATTGGTGAATATGCTAAACTTTTTCAAGGAAAACAGCTTTTAATTACCCAAGGAAATTAAAGAAGTTATTTATTGGGTTTATAGTTACACAAGAAAGAATTCTTTCTAATTTTACTCTCACTTTGTTTCTGCTGTTCTCACTGTTCTTAGTTTCTAGATCAGTTTTTTGAACTATTTTTGTTCTAAAATGGATTCTGAATGAATTTTATTTACATGACTCAATCACATATTGGTTCTTTGATATGTTAGTATGTTACTATCTCAATATTAATGAAAACTTATTGTTTGCGGGGAAAAAAAAAACTCTACAAGGAACTAAATAGAAAATAAAGGATAATACCCAAACTAATTTTATTGCATAGCTCTTCCAATTTTCAAACTAATTTAAACATTGGGATTCATTACAAATATAAATATAAAAGAAGAAAAAAAAAGTAATTAACCTTTCTAAGCTTCTTAGTAACAAGTATTTTGGGTATAGTTTGTTTTAAGTTTTAAGTTTTAGCCATTAACTTTTGTGTACAATTTTTTAAATCTTATTAATTCTTTTACAACCAACTGAGTTATGGAAGTCTCAAGTGCATAGTTTTACAATTTCTGTTTGTTTCTTTTGTTTAGGGGTGAACCAAATGTAAATTTGCAGGCTCTATGGCATAAAAAATGTGAACAAAAAAGAAACACTTCTTAAAATTTAATCTCCAAAACCTAATTTTACTATAATTTGAAGTATCAACATTCACATATAAGTACAATGAAAAATCAGCCTTATTTTTAACACATATCAATAACTGAGAACTTCAAAGCAGAGCAACATATTGTATTTTTATGACCTCTACACAATTTAAGCATCCATGGAAAAAAACAAACCAGGAGAAGAAAAAATCACAAAAAATAACTAGGGCTTTCTATATTGATTAAAACATAGTACCATCACACTGTTGAGGGGGGGACGGTTTGTTATAATTTCTTTTAGAATCTCCACAACAAAAATTGTTGTATTAATACAATAATCATAATTCAAAAATTTATTGAATACATAATTACCAACTTTGATATATCATCATTCTCAACAATTATTTAGTTCACTATAGATATATATAAAAAAAATTCACTATTATTTAAAAAACTATCAACCCATCATTATTTGTCATATTGAAAATTTTTTATATTTTAAATTTTTTTAATGAATTATTTAGCACCTAATTTCAAACCAAAAAAAATCAACTTAAACAAATGATGACAGAGAGATAAAATATATTATAATATAGCTGTAGGGACTCAATTTGGATTGGACCCAGAGTATGAATGGGTTTTCAGCCCAACAAGCCCAAACAATAAATTTTTAGAGAGTGGATCGAAGGTTTAGGCGCTGGCCGGCGTTCCGGGAGCATGAAGTCTCTTCTTTTATTAGAAAATACTTAGAACTATTTACAACTGGGGGATGCTCCTCGGCCCATGGCCGAGGAGCCCTTTTTCTTCTTT
>NW_027069929.1:0-2978 GCF_002906115.3 Quercus suber | reverse complement strand
GGGGGCCATTGCCTATTACTTTCTTATTGGACCAGACCTATAGCCTAAAATTACCATAACAGTAGAAGAAAACTAAAATTTGGGGGGGGCCATGGCCCCTCCAAGCAATAAGGTAGCTCCGCCCCTGGTTGAGATCTTAAGAATAATTGGGGGGGCCTGTCATATTTTTTGAGGGGGCCATTGCCTATTACTTCCTTATTGGACTAGACCTACAGCCTAAAATTACCATAACAGTAGAAGAAAATTAAAATTTGGGGGGGGGGGGGGGGGTGGGGGGCGCCATGGCCCCTCCAAGCAATAAGGTAGCTCCGCCCCTGGCATTAAACATAAACTCAATCAAAATTTCTAAAATTTCTATAGACTTGTGAACAATTGCATCTCATTATAGGAACAACCAACAGAGCACTAAAATTAAATCCTCAGCAAATATAAACAAACCCAGAAACATAATCTGATTCCACAAACCAATTCAATCTCAAACAACAAATATAAAGTTTCTCAAAACAGAACCCACAAACCCACTAAAATTAAATCCTCAGCAAATATAAAGTTTTGACATTTTTTAGAAATTCAAAACAGAACCCACAAACCCACTGTTTCTCGGCAACCAAATGGTGAAACCCATTATATATAAACACTGTTTCTCACCTTTTTTTTTGGGTTTCACAAACCGCGTAGACTGATCGAAGCTCTGTGGGTGAGAGTTTTCTACTTCGGTGGACTTTATCAAACTTTAGGAGGAGAGGCCTAAGACGGTACACCTCGTTGTGGCTTTACTAGACTCTTCGCCGAAGCTGATGAATGTGAGAGTGGAGACTGAGCGAGAGAAGAGGGTGACTGAGAGTGGAGAGGGTGAGTGCAAGAGAAGAGGGTGACTGAGAGTGGAGAGGGTGACTGCGAAAGGCCAAGGCCCTGAAGTGTGAGACTGAGAGGGAGAGGGTGAGTGAGAGACCGTGACACTGGAGAGGTGAGAGAGCTCTGTGAGTGAGAGACTGGAGAGGTGAGAGACTGTGAGAGAGAGGCGTTATTTTTAAAAAATCTCCTATTAAGGTCTGATTTCTCTGATTTCTCACACGTGCAAACTGAAACGGACAAGATAGGTGACCATAACTGAAAATCGAGTTTCTGAGACTCGGTAACCGAGTCTCTAACCCTCGAGATCTAAGTGTTGTTCACGTCATTATAAATGCCAGGTGTACTCCACGTGGATGCTCGATCAGAACTCGACTCTATAAGACTCGAATTCTAGGTGTACTCCACGTGGCATTAGAACACGTCAATCTAAAAAAACCGAGTCTAAAAGAGTCGATTTATTCAAGTAGAAATCGAGTCTTTCAGACTCGAGATGTTAGTAATCAATATTATTTTTAAACTGAGCCAACTGACTGTATAGTTGTACATTTATGGTTAAATACCAATTTCGTTCTCCCATACATCAACCGGACCCAATTAACAAAGGAAACAGTGCTCTTTTCCCAACAAAGCAACAGATTTAGTTTAGCAACTTCAGATCTTCTTGGGTTCTGGTCTTAATCTCTCTCTCTCTCTCTCTCTCTCTCTCTCTCTCTCTCTCTGTGAGTTTCTGACAATGCCCCCTCACTCTCTCGCTGAGGTTTCCGTATGTCTGAATCTATGAACTATGATGCATTTTGCACCCACCCACGTGCACTTGCATGACATTGCTGCTTTCTTTAATTCTTGGGGTCTCAAACACCACGTGCACCTCATGCTTTCTTTTGCCATATTACATATGGCCTAGTACGTACTAAGATAAGATTTTTTATCTCCATGAGGAGATCATTTAACGTGGTCCATATATCGGATTTATTCTAATAATTAATTTTATTTCTTTAATAATATAAATGATAAATAAATATCTATTTTAATAAAGATGTTAACTAAAGACTTTTTAGGGTCACCACAACCCCAGCAGGAAAGGAAGATATGGGCTGCCATATGGAAAGCCCATGTTCCCTTAAGGATCATCAATTTTGTGTGGAAGCTTCTCCATGACAGCCTACCTACCATGGCCACTCTACATAACAGAGGAATCAGTAATGATGACACTTGCCCCTTATGTTTCTGATGAAGAGATTCCTACACATCTGCTTCTCTTATGCAGTTTTTCTAGAGCTTGTTGGTTTGGATCGGATCATAGTCTGCACACTTTTGAGATCACCAATGTGTCTATTCAAATTTGGCTAAAAGACTATATCATCTTTTCCTTAAATAATGAAGAGCAAAGCGTGGACATCCTTCAATCAATGTTCATTGTTTTGTGGTTAATTTGGAATCACAGAAACAGAATGCTTCACCAAGGCTTTAACCCAAATCCTTTAGAGGTTATACTAATAGCCAAAAATCTATCTTGCAGGTACAGGAAATCTTATGCAGGTCAACTCCATCATACCAGAGAATTTAGAGCAACCAAGTCAACCCATTTCATAGCTGCAGGGCAATATTAGATCATCATCAAATTAGCTAATGCAAGAAGAAAGAAGCCACAAAGGAGAGCATACGCTTTTGTAGCTGTAAATATGCAGGGAACAGAAATGTTTTCAGGGGTTAATTGCAGTCTCGCCAACACAGTAATAGAGGTTCTACTTGAAGCAATGGTGGAAGCTGGTATCATAGATAAAAACTTTGGCATCCAGCACGTTTTGTTCTTAATCGACAGGGTTAATCTCCATCAAGTTTTCAAATCTAAGAAAAGTGCAGATTGGCTAGATAGCAGTAGGATAGCTGATCTGAACTTTCTTTCTCAACATGGTTTATTTTGCAATATTTTAGTTGTTCCTCATGTAGTAGTTAAGGTTGTGTGGTGTTTTGCTAAACAGGCAGTTAACAGGCCTTTGTATCACAGGTGGTACAATGCTCTATATAACCATGTATGAACTCTTCCTTTGTTTGGTATAAAAAATAATAATAAATATGTTAATGTTAAATAATTATGTGCTGAACAATTTTTTTTTTTTTTT